>NW_027315023.1:0-98401 GCF_023375885.2 Dermacentor andersoni
CACATGCATCTTTTGGTAGACGAGATTGAAGTTTTCTGCAAAACCACAAGATGTGCATGCAAATGGTGCTTTTCGCAGAACGCGCACGTGGATTTCTACCAAACAACGTGCTAAGCATGCCGATGCTGCTCTTTTAGCACCCGCGCACGGATTCGTGCGAAAACGCGTTTTAAGCATGCACATGCATCTTTTGGTAGACGAGATTGAAGTTTTCTGCAAAACCACAAGATGTGCATGCAAATGGTGCTTTTCGCAGAACGCGCACGTGGATTTCTACCAAACAACGTGCTAAGCATGCCGATGCTGCTCTTTTTAGCACCCGCGCACGGATTCGTGCGAAAACGCGTTTTAAGCATGCACATGCATCTTTTGGTAGACGAGATTGAAGTTTTCTTCAAAACCACAAGATGTGCATGCATATGGTGCTTTTCGCAGAACGCGCACGTGGATTTCTACCAAACAACGTGCTAAGCATGCCGATGCTGCTCTTTTTAGCACCCGCGCACGGATTCGTGCGAAAACGCGTTTTAAGCATGCACATGCATCTTTTGGTAGACGAGATTGAAGTTTTCTGCAAAACCACAAGATGTGCATGCAAATGGTGCTTTTCGCAGAACGCGCACGTGGATTTCTACCAAACAACGTGCTAAGCATGCCGATGCTGCTCTTTTTAGCACCCGCGCACGGATTCGTGCGAAAACGCGTTTTAAGCATGCCATGCATCTTTTGGTAGACGAGATTGAAGTTTTCTGCAAAACCACAAGATGTGCATGCAAATGGTGCTTTTGGCAGAACGCGCACGTGGATTTCTACCAAACGACGTGCTAAGCATGCCGATGCTGCTCTTTTTAGCACCCGCGCACGGATTCGTGCGAAAACGCGTTTGAAGCATGCACATGCATCTTTTGGTAGACGCGGATGAAGTTTTCTGGAAAACCACAAGATGTGCATGCAAATGGTGCTCTTGGCAGAACGCGCACGTGGATTTCTACCAAACGACGTGCTAAGCATGCCGATGCTGCTCTTTTTAGCACCCGCGCACGGATTTGTGCGAAAACGCGTTTTAAGCATGCACATGCATCTTTTGGTAGACGAGATTGAAGTTTTCTGCAAAACCACAAGATGTGCATGCAAATGGTGCTTTTCGCAGAACGCGCACGTGGATTTCTACCAAACAACGTGCTAAGCATGCCGATGCTGCTCTTTTTAGCACCCGCGCACGGATTCGTGCGAAAACGCGTTTTAAGCATGCACATGCATCTTTTGGTAGACGAGATTGAAGTTTTCTGCAAAACCACAAGATGTGCATGCAAATGGTGCTTTTGGCAGAACGCGCACGTGGATTTCTACCAAACGACGTGCTAAGCATGCCGATGCTGCTATTTTTAGCACCCGCGCACGGATTCGCGCGAAAATGCGTTTTAAGCATGCACATGCATCTTTTGGTAGACGCGGATGAAGTTTTCTGCAAAACCACAAGATGTGCATGCAAATGGTGCTTTTGGCAGAACGCGCACGTGGATTTCTACCAAACGACGTGCTAAGCATGCCGATGCTGCTCTTTTTAGCACCCGCGCACGGATTTGTGCGAAAACGCGTTTTAAGCATGCACATGCATCTTTTGGTAGACGAGATTGAAGTTTTCTGCAAAAGCACAAGATGTGCATGCAAATGGTGCTTTTCGCAGAACGCGCACGTGGATTTCTACCAAACAACGTGCTAAGCATGCCGATGCTGCTCTTTTTAGCACCCGCGCACGGATTCGTGCGAAAACGCGTTTTAAGCATGCACATGCATCTTTTGGTAGACGCGGATGAAGTTTTCTGCAAAACCACAAGATGTGCATGCAAATGGTGCTTTTGGCAGAACGCGCACGTGGATTTCTACCAAACAACGTGCTAAGCATGCCGATGCTGCTCTTTTTAGCACCCGCGCACGGATTCGTTCGAAAACGCGTTTTAAGCATGCACATGCATCTTTTGGTAGACGAGATTGAAGTTTTCTGCAAAACCACAAGTTGTGCATGCAAATGGTGCTTTTCGCAGAACGCGCACGTGGATTTCTACCAAACAACGTGCTAAGCATGCCGATGCTGCTCTTTTTACCACCCGCGCACGGATTCGTGCGAAAACGCGTTTTAAGCATGCACATGCATCTTTTGGTAGACGAGATTGAAGTTTTCTGCAAAACCACAAGATGTGCATGCAAATGGTGCTTTTGGCAGAACGCGCACGTGGATTTCTACCAAACGACGTGCTAAGCATGCCGATGCTGCTCTTTTTAGCACCCGCGCACGGATTCGTGCGAAAACGCGTTTGAAGCATGCACATGCATCTTTTGGTAGACGCGGATGAAGTTTTCTGGGAAAACCACAAGATGTGCATGCAAATGGTGCTCTTGGCAGAACGCGCACGTGGATTTCTACCAAACGACGTGCTAAGCATGCCGATGCTGCTCTTTTTAGCACCCGCGCACGGATTTGTGCGAAAACGCGTTTTAAGCATGCACATGCATCTTTTGGTAGACGAGATTGAAGTTTTCTGCAAAAACCACAAGATGTGCATGCAAATGGTGCTTTTCGCAGAACGCGCACGTGGATTTCTACGAAACAACGTGCTAAGCATGCCGATGCTGCTCTTTTTAGCACCCGCGCACGGATTCGTGCGAAAACGCGTTTTAAGCATGCACATGCATCTTTTGGTAGACGAGATTGAAGTTTTCTGCAAAACCACAAGATGTGCATGCAAATGGTGCTTTTGGCAGAACGCGCACGTGGATTTCTACCAAACGACGTGCTAAGCATGCCGATGCTGCTATTTTTAGCACCCGCGCACGGATTCGCGCGAAAACGCGTTTTAAGCATGCACATGCATCTTTTGGTAGACGCGGATGAAGTTTTCTGCAAAACCACAAGATGTGCATGGAAATGGTGCTTTTGGCAGAACGCGCACGTGGATTTCTACCAAACGACGTGCTAAGCATGCCGATGCTGCTCTTTTTAGCACCCGCGCACGGATTTGTGCGAAAACGCGTTTTAAGCATGCACATGCATCTTTTGGTAGACGAGATTGAAGTTTTCTGCAAAAGCACAAGATGTGCATGCAAATGGTGCTTTTCGCAGAACGCGCACGTGGATTTCTACCAAACAACGTGCTAAGCATGCCGATGCTGCTCTTTTTAGCACCCGCGCACGGATTCGTGCGAAAACGCGTTTTAAGCATGCACATGCATCTTTTGGTAGACGCGGATGAAGTTTTCTGCAAAACCACAAGATGTGCATGCAAATGGTGCTTTTGGCAGAACGCGCACGTGGATTTCTACCAAACAACGTGCTAAGCATGCCGATGCTGCTCTTTTTAGCACCCGCGCACGGATTCGTTCGAAAACGCGTTTTAAGCATGCACATGCATCTTTTGGTAGACGAGATTGAAGTTTTCTGCAAAACCACAAGTTGTGCATGCAAATGTTGCTTTTCGCAGAACGCGCACGTGGATTTCTACCAAACAACGTGCTAAGCATGCCGATGCTGCTCTTTTTACCACCCGCGCACGGATTCGTGCGAAAACGCGTTTTAAGCATGCACATGCATCTTTTGGTAGACGAGATTGAAGTTTTCTGCAAAACCACAAGATGTGCATGCAAATGGTGCTTTTGGCAGAACGCGCACGTGGATTTCTACCAAACGACGTGCTAAGCATGCCGATGCTGCTCTTTTTAGCACCCGCGCACGGATTCGTGCGAAAACGCGTTTGAAGCATGCACATGCATCTTTTGGTAGACGCGGATGAAGTTTTCTGGAAAACCACAAGATGTGCATGCAAATGGTGCTCTTGGCAGAACGCGCACGTGGATTTCTACCAAACGACGTGCTAAGCATGCCGATGCTGCTCTTTTTAGCACCCGCGCACGGATTTGTGCGAAAACGCGTTTTAAGCATGCACATGCATCTTTTGGTAGACGAGATTGAAGTTTTCTGCAAAACCACAATATGTGCATGCAAATGGTGCTTTTCGCAGAACGCGCACGTGGATTTCTACCAAACAACGTGCTAAGCATGCCGATGCTGCTCTTTTTAGCACCCGCGCACGGATTCGTGCGAAAACGCGTTTTAAGCATGCACATGCATCTTTTGGTAGACGAGATTGAAGTTTTCTGCAAAACCACAAGATGTGCATGCAAATGGTGCTTTTGGCAGAACGCGCACGTGGATTTCTACCAAACGACGTGCTAAGCATGCCGATGCTGCTATTTTTAGCACCCGCGCACGGATTCGCGCGAAAACGCGTTTTAAGCATGCACATGCATCTTTTGGTAGACGCGGATGAAGTTTTCTGCAAAACCACAAGATGTGCATGGAAATGGTGCTTTTGGCAGAACGCGCACGTGGATTTCTACCAAACGACGTGCTAAGCATGCCGATGCTGCTCTTTTTAGCACCCGCGCACGGATTTGTGCGAAAACGCGTTTTAAGCATGCACATGCATCTTTTGGTAGACGAGATTGAAGTTTTCTGCAAAAGCACAAGATGTGCATGCAAATGGTGCTTTTCGCAGAACGCGCACGTGGATTTCTACCAAACAACGTGCTAAGCATGCCGATGCTGCTCTTTTTAGCACCCGCGCACGGATTCGTGCGAAAACGCGTTTTAAGCATGCACATGCATCTTTTGGTAGACGCGGATGAAGTTTTCTGCAAAACCACAAGATGTGCATGCAAATGGTGCTTTTGGCAGAACGCGCACGTGGATTTCTACCAAACAACGTGCTAAGCATGCCGATGCTGCTCTTTTTAGCACCCGCGCACGGATTCGTGCGAAAACGCGTTTTAAGCATGCACATGCATCTTTTGGTAGACGCGGATGAAGTTTTCTGTAAAACCACAAGATGTGCATGCAAATGGTGCTTTTCGCAGAACGCGCACGTGGATTTCTACCAAACAACGTGCTAAGCATGCCGATGCTGCTCTTTTTAGCACCCGCGCACGGATTCGTGCGAGAACGCGTTTTAAGCATGCACATGCATCTTTTGGTAGACGCGGATGAAGTTTTCTGCAAAACCACAAGATGTGCATGCAAATGGTGCTTTTGGCAGAACGCGCACGTGGATTTCTACCAAACGACGTGCTAAGCATGCCGATGCTGCTCTTTTTAGCACCCGCGCACGGATTCGTGCGAAAACGCGTTTTAAGCATGCACATGCATCTTTTGGTAGACGCGGATGAAGTTTTCTGCAAAACCACAAGATCTGCATGCAAATGGTGCTCTTGGCAGAACGCGCACGTGGATTTCTACCAAACGACGTGCTAAGCATGCCGATGCTGCTCTTTTTAGCACCCGCGCACGGATTTGTGCGAAAACGCGTTTTAAGCATGCACATGCATCTTTTGGTAGACGAGATTGAAGTTTTCTGCAAAACCACAAGATGTGCATGCAAATGGTGCTTTCCGCACAACGCGCACGTGGATTTCTACCAAACAACGTGCTAAGCATGCCGATGCTGCTCTTTTTAGCACCCGCGCACGGATTCGTGCGAAAACGCGTTTTAAGCATGCACATGCATCTTTTGGTAGACGCGGATGAAGTTTTCTGCAAAACCACAAGATGTGCATGCAAATGGTGCTTTTGGCAGAACGCGCACGTGGATTTCTACCAAACAACGTGCTAAGCATGCCGATGCTGCTCTTTTTAGCACCCGCGCACGGATTCGTGCGAAAACGCGTTTTAAGCATGCACATGCATCTTTTGGTAGACGAGATTGAAGTTTTCTGCAAAACCACAAGATGTGCATGCAAATGGTGCTTTTCGCAGAACGCGCACGTGGATTTCTACCAAACAACGTGCTAAGCATGCCGATGCTGCTCTTTTTAGCACCCGCGCACGGATTCGTGCGAAAACGCGTTTTAAGCATGCACATGCATCTTTTGGTAGACGCGGATGAAGTTTTCTGCAAAACCACAAGATGTGCATGCAAATGGTGCTTTTGGCAGAACGCGCACGTGGATTTCTACCAAACGACGTGCTAAGCATGCCGATGCTGCTCTTTTTAGCACCCGCGCACGGATTCGTGCGAAAACGCGTTTTAAGCATGCACATGCATCTTTTGGTAGACGCGGATGAAGTTTTCTGCAAAACCACAAGATGTGCATGCAAATGGTGCTCTTGGCAGAACGCGCACGTGGATTTCTACCAAACGACGTGCTAAGCATGCCGATGCTGCTCTTTTTAGCACCCGCGCACGGATTTGTGCGAAAACGCGTTTTAAGCATGCACATGCATCTTTTGGTAGACGAGATTGAAGTTTTCTGCAAAACCACAAGATGTGCATGCAAATGGTGCTTTTCGCAGAACGCGCACGTGGATTTCTACCAAACAACGTGCTAAGCATGCCGATGCTGCTCTTTTTAGCACCCGCGCACGGATTCGTGCGAAAACGCGTTTTAAGCATGCACATGCATCTTTTGGTAGACGCGGATGAAGTTTTCTGCAAAACCACAAGATGTGCATGCAAATGGTGCTTTTGGCAGAACGCGCACGTGGATTTCTACCAAACAACGTGCTAAGCATGCCGATGCTGCTCTTTTTAGCACCCGCGCACGGATTCGTGCGAAAACGCGTTTTAAGCATGCACATGCATCTTTTGGTAGACGAGATTGAAGTTTTCTGCAAAACCACAAGATGTGCATGCAAATGGTGCTTTTCGCAGAACGCGCACGTGGATTTCTACCAAACAACGTGCTAAGCATGCCGATGCTGCTCTTTTTAGCACCCGCGCACGGATTCGTGCGAAAACGCGTTTTAAGCATGCACATGCATCTTTTGGTAGACGCGGATGAAGTTTTCTGCAAAACCACAAGATGTGCATGCAAATGGTGCTTTTGGCAGAACGGGCACGTGGATTTCTACCAAACGACGTGCTAAGCATGCCGATGCTGCTCTTTTTAGCACCCGCGCACGGATTCGTGCGAAAACGCGTTTTAAGCATGCACATGCATCTTTTGGTAGACGCGGATGAAGTTTTCTGCAAAACCACAAGATGTGCATGCAAATGGTGCTTTTGGCAGAACGCGCACGTGGATTTCTGCCAAACGACGTGCTAAGCATGCCGATGCTGCTCTTTTTAGCACCCGCGCACGGATTCGTGCGAAAACGCGTTTTAAGCATGCACATGCATCTTTTGGTAGACGCGGATGAAGTTTTCTGCAAAACCACAAGATGTGCATGCAAATGGTGCTCTTGGCAGAACGCGCACGTGGATTTCTACCAAACGACGTGCTAAGCATGCCGATGCTGCTCTTTTTAGCACCCGCGCACGGATTCGTGCGAAAACGCGTTTTAAGCATGCACATGCATCTTTTGGTAGACGCGGATGAAGTTTTCTGCAAAACCACAATATGTGCATGCAAATGGTGCTTTTCGCAGAACGCGCACGTGGATTTCTACCAAACAACGTGCTAAGCATGCCGATGCTGCTCTTTTTAGCACCCGCGCACGGATTCGTGCGAAAACGCGTTTTAAGCATGCACATGCATCTTTTGGTAGACGAGATTGAAGTTTTCTGCAAAACCACAAGATGTGCATGCAAATGGTGCTTTTCGCAGAACGCGCACGTGGATTTCTACCAAACAACGTGCTAAGCATGCCGATGCTGCTCTTTTTAGCACCCGCGCACGGATTCGTGCGAAAACGCGTTTTAAGCATGCACATGCATCTTTTGGTAGACGAGATTGAAGTTTTCTGCAAAACCACAAGATGTGCATGCAAATGGTGCTTTTCGCAGAACGCGCACGTGGATTTCTACCAAACAACGTGCTAAGCATGCCGATGCTGCTCTTTTTAGCACCCGCGCACGGATTCGTGCGAAAACGCGTTTTAAGCATGCACATGCATCTTTTGGTAGACGCGGATGAAGTTTTCTGTAAAACCACAAGATGTGCATGCAAATGGTGCTTTTCGCAGAACGCGCACGTGGATTTCTACCAAACAACGTGCTAAGCATGCCGATGCTGCTCTTTTTAGCACCCGCGCACGGATTCGTGCGAGAACGCGTTTTAAGCATGCACATGCATCTTTTGGTAGACGCGGATGAAGTTTTCTGCAAAACCACAAGATGTGCATGCAAATGGTGCTTTTGGCAGAACGCGCACGTGGATTTCTACCAAACGACGTGCTAAGCATGCCGATGCTGCTCTTTTTAGCACCCGCGCACGGATTCGTGCGAAAACGCGTTTTAAGCATGCACATGCATCTTTTGGTAGACGCGGATGAAGTTTTCTGCAAAACCACAAGATGTGCATGCAAATGGTGCTCTTGGCAGAACGCGCACGTGGATTTCTACCAAACGACGTGCTAAGCATGCCGATGCTGCTCTTTTTAGCACCCGCGCACGGATTTGTGCGAAAACGCGTTTTAAGCATGCACATGCATCTTTTGGTAGACGAGATTGAAGTTTTCTGCAAAACCACAAGATGTGCATGCAAATGGTGCTTTCCGCAGAACGCGCACGTGGATTTCTACCAAACAACGTGCTAAGCATGCCGATGCTGCTCTTTTTAGCACCCGCGCACGGATTCGTGCGAAAACGCGTTTTAAGCATGCACATGCATCTTTTGGTAGACGCGGATGAAGTTTTCTGCAAAACCACAATATGTGCATGCAAATGGTGCTTTTGGCAGAACGCGCACGTGGATTTCTACCAAACAACGTGCTAAGCATGCCGATGCTGCTCTTTTTAGCACCCGCGCACGGATTCGTGCGAAAACGCGTTTTAAGCATGCACATGCATCTTTTGGTAGACGAGATTGAAGTTTTCTGCAAAACCACAAGATGTGCATGCAAATGGTGCTTTTCGCAGAACGCGCACGTGGATTTCTACCAAACAACGTGCTAAGCATGCCGATGCTGCTCTTTTTAGCACCCGCGCACGGATTCGTGCGAAAACGCGTTTTAAGCATGCACATGCATCTTTTGGTAGACGCGGATGAAGTTTTCTGCAAAACCACAAGATGTGCATGCAAATGGTGCTTTTGGCAGAACGCGCACGTGGATTTCTACCAAACGACGTGCTAAGCATGCCGATGCTGCTCTTTTTAGCACCCGCGCACGGATTCGTGCGAAAACGCGTTTTAAGCACGCACATGCATCTTTTGGTAGACGCGGATGAAGTTTTCTGCAAAACCACAAGATGTGCATGCAAATGGTGCTCTTGGCAGAACGCGCACGTGGATTTCTACCAAACGACGTGCTAAGCATGCCGATGCTGCTCTTTTTAGCACCCGCGCACGGATTTGTGCGAAAACGCGTTTTAAGCATGCACATGCATCTTTTGGTAGACGAGATTGAAGTTTTCTGCAAAACCACAAGATGTGCATGCAAATGGTGCTTTTCGCAGAACGCGCACGTGGATTTCTACCAAACAACGTGCTAAGCATGCCGATGCTGCTCTTTTTAGCACCCGCGCACGGATTCGTGCGAAAACGCGTTTTAAGCATGCACATGCATCTTTTGGTAGACGCGGATGAAGTTTTCTGCAAAACCACAAGATGTGCATGCAAATGGTGCTTTTGGCAGAACGCGCACGTGGATTTCTACCAAACAACGTGCTAAGCATGCCGATGCTGCTCTTTTTAGCACCCGCGCACGGATTCGTGCGAAAACGCGTTTTAAGCATGCACATGCATCTTTTGGTAGACGAGATTGAAGTTTTCTGCAAAACCACAAGATGTGCATGCAAATGGTGCTTTTCGCAGAACGCGCACGTGGATTTCTACCAAACAACGTGCTAAGCATGCCGATGCTGCTCTTTTTAGCACCCGCGCACGGATTCGTGCGAAAACGCGTTTTAAGCATGCACATGCATCTTTTGGTAGACGCGGATGAAGTTTTCTGCAAAACCACAAGATGTGCATGCAAATGGTGCTCTTGGCACAACGCGCACGTGGATTTCTACCAAACGACGTGCTAAGCATGCCGATGCTGCTCTTTTTAGCACCCGCGCACGGATTCGTGCGAAAACGCGTTTTAAGCATGCACATGCATCTTTTGGTAGACGCGGATGAAGTTTTCTGCAAAACCACAAGATGTGCATGCAAATGGTGCTCTTGGCAGAACGCGCACGTGGATTTCTACCAAACGACGTGCTAAGCATGCCGATGCTGCTCTTTTTAGCACCCGCGCACGGATTTGTGCGAAAACGCGTTTTAAGCATGCACATGCATCTTTTGGTAGACGCGGATGAAGTTTTCTGCAAAACCACAAGATGTGCATGCAAATGGTGCTTTTGGCAGAACGCGCACGTGGATTTCTACCAAACGACGTGCTAAGCATGCCGATGCTGCTCTTTTTAGCACCCGCGCACGGATTCGTGCGAAAACGCGTTTGAAGCATGCACATGCATCTTTTGGTAGACGCGGATGAAGTTTTCTGGAAAACCACAAGATGTGCATGCAAATGGTGCTCTTGGCAGAA
Organism: Dermacentor andersoni; assembly: GCF_023375885.2. Lineage (NCBI taxonomy): Eukaryota > Metazoa > Arthropoda > Arachnida > Ixodida > Ixodidae > Dermacentor > Dermacentor andersoni. Next base: position 10,463 of record NW_027315023.1, read on the forward strand.
CGCGCACGTGGATTTCTACCAAACGACGTGCTAAGCATGCCGATGCTGCTCTTTTTAGCACCCGCGCACGGATTTGTGCGAAAACGCGTTTTAAGCATGCACATGCATCTTTTGGTAGACGAGATTGAAGTTTTCTGCAAAACCACAAGATGTGCATGCAAATGGTGCTTTTCGCAGAACGCGCACGTGGATTTCTACCAAACAACGTGCTAAGCATGCCGATGCTGCTCTTTTTAGCACCCGCGCACGGATTCGTGCGAAAACGCGTTTTAAGCATGCACATGCATCTTTTGGTAGACGAGATTGAAGTTTTCTGCAAAACCACAAGATGTGCATGCAAATGGTGCTTTTCGCAGAACGCGCACGTGGATTTCCACCAAACAACGTGCTAAGCATGCCGATGCTGCTCTTTTTAGCACCCGCGCCCGGATTCGTGCGAAAACGCGTTTTAAGCATGCACATGCATCTTTTGGTAGACGAGATTGAAGTTTTCTGCAAAACCGCAAGATGTGCATGCAAATGGTGCTTTTCGCAGAACGCGCACGTGGATTTCTACCAAACGACGTGCTAAGCATGCCGATGCTGCTCTTTTTAGCACCCGCGCACGGATTTGTGCGAAAACGCGTTTTAAGCATGCACATGCATCTTTTGGTAGACGAGATTGAAGTTTTCTGCAAAACCGCAAGTTGTGCATGCAAATGGTGCTTTCCGCAGAACGCGCACGTGGATTTCTACCAAACAACGTGCTAAGCATGCCGATGCTGCTCTTTTTAGCACCCGCGCACGGATTCGTGCGAAAACGCGTTTTAAGCATGCACATGCATCTTTTGGTAGACGAGATTGAAGTTTTCTGCAAAAGCACAAGATGTGCATGCAAATGGTGCTTTTCGCAGAACGCGCACGTGGATTTCTACCAAACAACGTGCTAAGCATGCCGATGCTGCTCTTTTTAGCACCCGCGCACGGATTCATGCGAAAACGCGTTTTAAGCATGCACATGCATCTTTTGGTAGACGAGATTGAAGTTTTCTGCAAAACCACAAGATGTGCATGCAAATTGTGCTTTTCGCAGAACGCGCACGTGGATTTCTACCAAACAACGTGCTAAGCATGCCGATGCTGCTCTTTTTAGCACCCGCGCACGGATTCGTGCGAAAACGCGTTTTAAGCATGCACATGCATCTTTTGGTAGACGAGATTGAAGTTTTCTGCAAAACCACAAGATGTGCATGCAAATGGTGCTTTTCGCAGAACGCGCACGTGGATTTCTACCAAACAACGTGCTAAGCATGCCGATGCTGCTCTTTTTAGCACCCGCGCACGGATTCGTGCGAGAACGCGTTTTAAGCATGCACATGCATCTTTTGGTAGACGCGGATGAAGTTTTCTGCAAAACCACAAGATGTGCATGCAAATGGTGCTTTTGGCAGAACGCGCACGTGGATTTCTACCAAACGACGTGCTAAGCATGCGGATGCTGCTCTTTTTAGCACCCGCGCACGGATTCGTGCGAAAACGCGTTTTAAGCATGCACATGCATCTTTTGGTAGACGCGGATGAAGTTTTCTGCAAAACCACAAGATGTGCATGCAAATGGTGCTTTTGGCAGAACGCGCACGTGGATTTCTACCAAACGACGTGCTAAGCATGCCGATGCTGCTCTTTTTAGCACCCGCGCACGGATTCGTGCGAAAACGCGTTTTAAGCATGCACATGCATCTTTTGGTAGACGCGGATGAAGTTTTCTGCAAAACCACAAGATGTGCATGCAAATGGTGCTCTTGGCAGAACGCGCACGTGGATTTCTACCAAACGACGTGCTAAGCATGCCGATGCTGCTCTTTTTAGCACCCGCGCACGGATTTGTGCGAAAACGCGTTTTAAGCATGCACATGCATCTTTTGGTAGACGAGATTGAAGTTTTCTGCAAAACCACAAGATGTGCATGCAAATGGTGCTTTTCGCAGAACGCGCACGTGGATTTCTACCAAACAACGTGCTAAGCATGCCGATGCTGCTCTTTTTAGCACCCGCGCACGGATTCGTGCGAAAACGCGTTTTAAGCATGCACATGCATCTTTTGGTAGACGAGATTGAAGTTTTCTGCAAAACCACAAGATGTGCATGCAAATGGTGCTTTTCGCAGAACGCGCACGTGGATTTCCACCAAACAACGTGCTAAGCATGCCGATGCTGCTCTTTTTAGCACCCGCGCCCGGATTCGTGCGAAAACGCGTTTTAAGCATGCACATGCATCTTTTGGTAGACGAGATTGAAGTTTTCTGCAAAACCGCAAGATGTGCATGCAAATGGTGCTTTTCGCAGAACGCGCACGTGGATTTCTACCAAACGACGTGCTAAGCATGCCGATGCTGCTCTTTTTAGCACCCGCGCACGGATTTGTGCGAAAACGCGTTTTAAGCATGCACATGCATCTTTTGGTAGACGAGATTGAAGTTTTCTGCAAAACCGCAAGTTGTGCATGCAAATGGTGCTTTCCGCAGAACGCGCACGTGGATTTCTACCAAACAACGTGCTAAGCATGCCGATGCTGCTCTTTTTAGCACCCGCGCACGGATTCGTGCGAAAACGCGTTTTAAGCATGCACATGCATCTTTTGGTAGACGAGATTGAAGTTTTCTGCAAAAGCACAAGATGTGCATGCAAATGGTGCTTTTCGCAGAACGCGCACGTGGATTTCTACCAAACAACGTGCTAAGCATGCCGATGCTGCTCTTTTTAGCACCCGCGCACGGATTCATGCGAAAACGCGTTTTAAGCATGCACATGCATCTTTTGGTAGACGAGATTGAAGTTTTCTGCAAAACCACAAGATGTGCATGCAAATTGTGCTTTTCGCAGAACGCGCACGTGGATTTCTACCAAACAACGTGCTAAGCATGCCGATGCTGCTCTTTTTAGCACCCGCGCACGGATTCGTGCGAAAACGCGTTTTAAGCATGCACATGCATCTTTTGGTAGACGAGATTGAAGTTTTCTGCAAAACCACAAGATGTGCATGCAAATGGTGCTTTTCGCAGAACGCGCACGTGGATTTCTACCAAACAACGTGCTAAGCATGCCGATGCTGCTCTTTTTAGCACCCGCGCACGGATTCGTGCGAGAACGCGTTTTAAGCATGCACATGCATCTTTTGGTAGACGCGGATGAAGTTTTCTGCAAAACCACAAGATGTGCATGCAAATGGTGCTTTTGGCAGAACGCGCACGTGGATTTCTACCAAACGACGTGCTAAGCATGCGGATGCTGCTCTTTTTAGCACCCGCGCACGGATTCGTGCGAAAACGCGTTTTAAGCATGCACATGCATCTTTTGGTAGACGCGGATGAAGTTTTCTGCAAAACCACAAGATGTGCATGCAAATGGTGCTTTTGGCAGAACGCGCACGTGGATTTCTACCAAACGACGTGCTAAGCATGCCGATGCTGCTCTTTTTAGCACCCGCGCACGGATTCGTGCGAAAACGCGTTTTAAGCATGCACATGCATCTTTTGGTAGACGCGGATGAAGTTTTCTGCAAAACCACAAGATGTGCATGCAAATGGTGCTCTTGGCAGAACGCGCACGTGGATTTCTACCAAACGACGTGCTAAGCATGCCGATGCTCTCTTTTTAGCACCCGCGCACGGATTTGTGCGAAAACGCGTTTTAAGCATGCACATGCATCTTTTGGTAGACGAGATTGAAGTTTTCTGCAAAACCACAAGTTGTGCATGCAAATGGTGCTTTTCGCAGAACGCGCACGTGGATTTCTACCAAACGTGCTAAGCATGCCGATGCTGCTCTTTTTAGCACCCGCGCACGGATTCGTGCGAAAACGCGTTTTAAGCATGCACATGCATCTTTTGGTAGACGCGGATGAAGTTTTCTGCAAAACCACAAGATGTGCATGCAAATGGTGCTTTTGGCAGAACGCGCACGTGGATTTCTACCAAACGACGTGCTAAGCATGCCGATGCTGCTCTTTTTAGCACCCGCGCACGGATTTGTGCGAAAACGCGTTTTAAGCATGCACATGCATCTTTTGGTAGACGAGATTGAAGTTTTCTGCAAAACCACAAGATGTGCATGCAAATGGTGCTCTTGGCAGAACGCGCACGTAGATTTCTACCAAACGACGTGCTAAGCATGCCGATGCTGCTCTTTTTAGCACCCGCGCACGGATTTGTGCGAAAACGCGTTTTAAGCATGCACATGCATCTTTTGGTAGACGCGGATGAAGTTTTTTGCAAAACCACAAGATGTGCATGCAAATGGTGCTTTTGGCAGAACGCGCACGTGGATTTCTACCAAACGACGTGCTAAGCATGCCGATGCTGCTCTTTTTAGCACCCGCGCACGGATTCGTGCGAAAACGCGTTTTAAGCATGCACATGCATCTTTTGGTAGACGCGGATGAAGTTTTCTGCAAAACCACAAGATGTGCATGCAAATGGTGCTCTTGGCAGAACGCGCACGTGGATTTCTACCAAACGACGTGCTAAGCATGCCGATGCTGCTCTTTTTAGCACCCGCGCACGGATTCGTGCGAAAACGCGTTTTAAGCATGCACATGCATCTTTTGGTAGACGAGATTGAAGTTTTCTGCAAAAGCACAAGATGTGCATGCAAATGGTGCTTTTCGCAGAACGCGCACGTGGATTTCTACCAAACAACGTGCTAAGCATGCCGATGCTGCTCTTTTTAGCACCCGCGCACGGATTCGTGCGAAAACGCGTTTTAAGCATGCACATGCATCTTTTGGTAGACGAGATTGAAGTTTTCTGCAAAACCACAAGATGTGCATGCAAATGGTGCTTTTCGCAGAACGCGCACGTGGATTTCTACCAAACAACGTGCTAAGCATGCCGATGCTGCTCTTTTTAGCACCCGCGCACGGATTCGTGCGAAAACGCGTTTTAAGCATGCACATGCATCTTTTGGTAGACGAGATTGAAGTTTTCTGCAAAACCACAAGATGTGCATGCAAATGGTGCTTTTCGCAGAACGCGCTCGTGGATTTCTACCAAACAACGTGCTAAGCATGCCGATGCTGCTCTTTTTAGCACCCGCGCACGGATTCGTGCGAAAACGCGTTTTAAGCATGCACATGCATCTTTTGGTAGACGCGGATGAAGTTTTCTGCAAAACCACAATATGTGCATGCAAATGGTGCTCTTGGCACAACGCGCACGTGGATTTCTACCAAACGACGTGCTAAGCATGCCGATGCTGCTCTTTTTAGCACCCGCGCACGGATTTGTGCGAAAACGCGTTTTAAGCATGCACATGCATCTTTTGGTAGACGAGATTGAAGTTTTCTGCAAAACCACAAGATGTGCATGCAAATGGTGCTTTTCGCAGAACGCGCACGTGGATTTCTACCAAACGACGTGCTAAGCATGCCGATGCTGCTCTTTTTAGCACCCGCGCACGGATTTGTGCGAAAACGCGTTTTAAGCATGCACATGCATCTTTTGGTAGACGCGGATGAAGTTTTTTGCAAAACCACAAGATGTGCATGCAAATGGTGCTTTTGGCAGAACGCGCACGTGGATTTCTACCAAACGACGTGCTAAGCATGCCGATGCTGCTCTTTTTAGCACCCGCGCACGGATTTGTGCGAAAACGCGTTTTAAGCATGCACATGCATCTTTTGGTAGACGAGATTGAAGTTTTCTGCAAAACCACAAGTTGTGCATGCAAATGGTGCTTTTCGCAGAACGCGCACATGGATTTCTACCAAACAACGTGCTAAGCATGCCGATGCTGCTCTTTTTAGCACCCGCGCACGGATTCGTGCGAAAACGCGTTTTAAGCATGCACATGCATCTTTTGGTAGACGAGATTGAAGTTTTCTGCAAAAGCACAAGATGTGCATGCAAATGGTGCTTTTCGCAGAACGCGCACGTGGATTTCTACCAAACAACGTGCTAAGCATGCCGATGCTGCTCTTTTTAGCACCCGCGCACGGATTCGTGCGAAAACGCGTTTTAAGCATGCACATGCATCTTTTGGTAGACGAGATTGAAGTTTTCTGCAAAACCACAAGATGTGCATGCAAATGGTGCTTTTCGCAGAACGCGCACGTGGATTTCTACCAAACAACGTGCTAAGCATGCCGATGCTGCTCTTTTTAGCACCCGCGCACGGATTCGTGCGAAAACGCGTTTTAAGCATGCACATGCATCTTTTGGTAGACGAGATTGAAGTTTTCTGCAAAACCACAAGATGTGCATGCAAATGGTGCTTTTCGCAGAACGCGCACGTGGATTTCTACCAAACAACGTGCTAAGCATGCCGATGCTGCTCTTTTTAGCACCCGCGCACGGATTCGTGCGAAAACGCGTTTTAAGCACGCACATGCATCTTTTGGTAGACGCGGATGAAGTTTTCTGCAAAACCACAATATGTGCATGCAAATGGTGCTCTTGGCACAACGCGCACGTGGATTTCTACCAAACGACGTGCTAAGCATGCCGATGCTGCTCTTTTTAGCACCCGCGCACGGATTTGTGCGAAAACGCGTTTTAAGCATGCACATGCATCTTTTGGTAGACGAGATTGAAGTTTTCTGCAAAACCACAAGATGTGCATGCAAATGGTGCTTTTCGCAGAACGCGCACGTGGATTTCTACCAAACAACGTGCTAAGCATGCCGATGCTGCTCTTTTTAGCACCCGCGCACGGATTCGTGCGAAAACGCGTTTTAAGCATGCACATGCATCTTTTGGTAGACGCGGATGAAGTTTTCTGCAAAACCACAAGATGTGCATGCAAATGGTGCTCTTGGCAGAACGCGCACGTGGATTTCTACCAAACGACGTGCTAAGCATGCCGATGCTGCTCTTTTTAGCACCCGCGCATGGATTTGTGCGAAAACGCGTTTTAAGCATGCACATGCATCTTTTGGTAGACGAGATTGAAGTTTTCTGCAAAACCACAAGTTGTGCATGCAAATGGTGCTTTTCGCAGAACGCGCACGTGGATTTCTACCAAACAACGTGCTAAGCATGCCGATGCTGCTCTTTTTAGCACCCGCGCACGGATTCGTGCGAAAACGCGTTTTAAGCATGCACATGCATCTTTTGGTAGACGAGATTGAAGTTTTCTGCAAAAGCACAAGATGTGCATGCAAATGGTGCTTTTCGCAGAACGCGCACGTGGATTTCTACCAAACAACGTGCTAAGCATGCCGATGCTGCTCTTTTTAGCACCCGCGCACGGATTCGTGCGAAAACGCGTTTTAAGCATGCACATGCATCTTTTGGTAGACGAGATTGAAGTTTTCTGCAAAACCACAAGATGTGCATGCAAATGGTGCTTTTCGAAGAACGCGCACGTGGATTTTTACCAAACAACGTGCTAAGCATGCCGATGCTGCTCTTTTTAGCACCCGCGCACGGATTCGTGCGAAAACGCGTTTTAAGCATGCACATGCATCTTTTGGTAGACGAGATTGAAGTTTTCTGCAAAACCACAAGATGTGCATGCAAATGGTGCTTTTCGCAGAACGCGCACGTGGATTTCTACCAAACAACGTGCTAAGCATGCCGATGCTGCTCTTTTTAGCACCTGCGCACGGATTCGTGCGAAAACGCGTTTTAAGCATGCACATGCATCTTTTGGTAGACGAGATTGAAGTTTTCTGCAAAACCACAAGATGTGCATGCAAATGGTGCTTTTCGCAGAACGCGCACGTGGATTTCTACCAAACAACGTGCTAAGCATGCCGATGCTGCTCTTTTTAGCACCCGCGCACGGATTCGTGCGAAAACGCGTTTAAGCATGCACATGCATCTTTTGGTAGACGAGATTGAAGTTTTCTGCAAAACCACAAGATGTGCATGCAAATGGTGCTTTTCGCAGAACGCGCACGTGGATTTCTACCAAATAACGTGCTAAGCATGCCGATGCTGCTCTTTTTAGCACCCGCGCACGGATTCGTGCGAAAACGCGTTTTAAGCATGCACATGCATCTTTTGGTAGACGAGATTGAAGTTTTCTGCAAAACCACAAGATGTGCATGCAAATGGTGCTTTTCGCAGAACGCGCACGTGGATTTCTACCAAACAACGTGCTAAGCATGCCGATGCTGCTCTTTTTAGCACCCGCGCACGGATTCGTGCGAAAACGCGTTTTAAGCATGCACATGCATCTTTTGGTAGACGAGATTGAAGTTTTCTGCAAAACCACAAGATGTGCATGCAAATGGTGCTTTTCGCAGAACGCGCACGTGGATTTCTACCAAACAACGTGCTAAGCATGCCGATGCTGCTCTTTTTAGCACCTGCGCACGGATTCGTGCGAAAACGCGTTTTAAGCATGCACATGCATCTTTTGGTAGACGAGATTGAAGTTTTCTGCAAAACCACAAGATGTGCATGCAAATGGTGCTTTTCGCAGAACGCGCACGTGGATTTCTACCAAACAACGTGCTAAGCATGCCGATGCTGCTCTTTTTAGCACCCGCGCACGGATTCGTGCGAAAACGCGTTTTAAGCATGCACATGCATCTTTTGGTAGACGAGATTGAAGTTTTCTGCAAAACCACAAGATGTGCATGCAAATGGTGCTTTTCGCAGAACGCGCACGTGGATTTCTACCAAACAACGTGCTAAGCATGCCGATGCTGCTCTTTTTAGCACCCGCGCACGGATTCGTGCGAAAACGCGTTTTAAGCATGCACATGCATCTTTTGGTAGACGAGATTGAAGTTTTCTGCAAAACCACAAGATGTGCATGCAAATGGTGCTTTTCGCAGAACGCGCACGTGGATTTCCACCAAACAACGTGCTAAGCATGCCGATGCTGCTCTTTTTAGCACCCGCGCCCGGATTCGTGCGAAAACGCGTTTTAAGCATGCACATGCATCTTTTGGTAGACGAGATTGAAGTTTTCTGCAAAACCACAAGATGTGCATGCAAATGGTGCTTTTCGCAGAACGCGCACGTGGATTTCTACCAAACAACGTGCTAAGCATGCCGATGCTGCTCTTTTTAGCACCCGCGCACGGATTCGTGCGAAAACGCGTTTTAAGCATGCACATGCATCTTTTGGTAGACGAGATTGAAGTTTTCTGCAAAAGCACAAGATGTGCATGCAAATGGTGCTTTTCGCAGAACGCGCACGTGGATTTCTACCAAACAACGTGCTAAGCATGCCGATGCTGCTTTTTTTAGCACCCGCGCCCGGATTCGTGCGAAAACGCGTTTTAAGCATGCACATGCATCTTTTGGTAGACGAGATTGAAGTTTTCTGCAAAACCACAAGATGTGCATGCAAATGGTGCTTTTCGCAGAACGCGCACGTGGATTTCTACCAACAACGTGCTAAGCATGCCGATGCTGCTCTTTTTAGCACCCGCGCACGGATTCCTGCGAAAACGCGTTTTAAGCATGCACATGCATCTTTTGGTAGACGCGGATGAAGTGTTCTGCAAAACCACAAGATGTGCATGCAAATGGTGCTCTTGGCAGAACGCGCACGTGGATTTCTACCAAACGACGAGCTAAGCATGCCGATGCTGCTCTTTTTAGCACCCGCGCATGGATTTGTGCGAAAACGCGTTTTAAGCATGCACATGCATCTTTTGGTAGACGAGATTGAAGTTTTCTGCAAAAACCACAAGTTGTGCGTGCAAATGGTGCTTTTCGCAGAACGCGCACGTGGATTTCTACCAAACAACGTGCTAAGCATGCCGATGCTGCTCTTTTTAGCACCCGCGCACGGATTCGTGCGAAAACGCGTTTTAAGCATGCACATGCATCTTTTGGTAGACGAGATTGAAGTTTTCTGCAAAAGCACAAGATGTGCATGCAAATGGTGCTTTTCGCAGAACGCGCACGTGGATTTCTACCAAACAACGTGCTAAGCATGCCGATGCTGCTCTTTTTAGCACCCGCGCACGGATTCGTGCGAAAACGCGTTTTAAGCATGCACATGCATCTTTTGGTAGACGCGGATGAAGTTTTCTGCAAAACCACAAGATGTGCATGCAAATGGTGCTCTTGGCAGAACGCGCACGTGGATTTCTACCAAACGACGTGCTAAGCATGCCGATGCTGCTCTTTTTAGCACCCGCGCATGGATTTGTGCGAAAACGCGTTTTAAGCATGCACATGCATCTTTTGGTAGACGAGATTGAAGTTTTCTGCAAAACCACAAGTTGTGCATGCAAATGGTGCTTTTCGCAGAACGCGCACGTGGATTTCTACCAAACAACGTGCTAAGCATGCCGATGCTGCTCTTTTTAGCACCCGCGCACGGATTCGTGCGAAAACGCGTTTTAAGCATGCACATGCATCTTTTGGTAGACGAGATTGAAGTTTTCTGCAAAAGCACAAGATGTGCATGCAAATGGTGCTTTTCGCAGAACGCGCACGTGGATTTCTACCAAACAACGTGCTAAGCATGCCGATGCTGCTCTTTTTAGCACCCGCGCACGGATTCGTGCGAAAACGCGTTTTAAGCATGCACATGCATCTTTTGGTAGACGAGATTGAAGTTTTCTGCAAAACCACAAGATGTGCATGCAAATGGTGCTTTTCGAAGAACGCGCACGTGGATTTTTACCAAACAACGTGCTAAGCATGCCGATGCTGCTCTTTTTAGCACCCGCGCACGGATTCGTGCGAAAACGCGTTTTAAGCATGCACATGCATCTTTTGGTAGACGAGATTGAAGTTTTCTGCAAAACCACAAGATGTGCATGCAAATGGTGCTTTTCGCAGAACGCGCACGTGGATTTCTACCAAACAACGTGCTAAGCATGCCGATGCTGCTCTTTTTAGCACCTGCGCACGGATTCGTGCGAAAACGCGTTTTAAGCATGCACATGCATCTTTTGGTAGACGAGATTGAAGTTTTCTGCAAAACCACAAGATGTGCATGCAAATGGTGCTTTTCGCAGAACGCGCACGTGGATTTCTACCAAACAACGTGCTAAGCATGCCGATGCTGCTCTTTTTAGCACCCGCGCACGGATTCGTGCGAAAACGCGTTTTAAGCATGCACATGCATCTTTTGGTAGACGAGATTGAAGTTTTCTGCAAAACCACAAGATGTGCATGCAAATGGTGCTTTTCGCAGAACGCGCACGTGGATTTCTACCAAACAACGTGCTAAGCATGCCGATGCTGCTCTTTTTAGCACCCGCGCACGGATTCGTGCGAAAACGCGTTTTAAGCATGCACATGCATCTTTTGGTAGACGAGATTGAAGTTTTCTGCAAAACCACAAGATGTGCATGCAAATGGTGCTTTTCGCAGAACGCGCACGTGGATTTCTACCAAACAACGTGCTAAGCATGCCGATGCTGCTCTTTTTAGCACCTGCGCACGGATTCGTGCGAAAACGCGTTTTAAGCATGCACATGCATCTTTTGGTAGACGAGATTGAAGTTTTCTGCAAAACCACAAGATGTGCATGCAAATGGTGCTTTTCGCAGAACGCGAACGTGGATTTCTACCAAACAACGTGCTAAGCATGCCGATGCTGCTCTTTTTAGCACCCGCGCACGGATTCGTGCGAAAACGCGTTTAAAGCATGCACATGCATCTTTTGGTAGACGCGGATGAAGTTTTCTGCAAAACCACAAGATGTGCATGCAAATGGTGCTTTTGGCAGAACGCGCACGTGGATTTCTACCAAACAACGTGCTAAGCATGCCGATGCTGCTCTTTTTAGCACCCGCGCACGGATTCGTGCGAAAACGCGTTTTAAGCATGCACATGCATCTTTTGGTAGACGAGATTGAAGTTTTCTGCAAAAGCACAAGATGTGCATGCAAATGGTGCTTTTCGCAGAACGCGCACGTGGATTTCTACCAAACAACGTGCTAAGCATGCCGATGCTGCTCTTTTTAGCAACCGCGCACGGATTCGTGCGAAAACGCGTTTTAAGCATGCACATGCATCTTTTGGTAGACGAGATTGAAGTTTTCTGCAAAACCACAAGATGTGCATGCAAATGGTGCTTTTCGCAGAACGCGCACGTGGATTTCTACCAAACAACGTGCTAAGCATGCCGATGCTGCTCTTTTTAGCACCCGCGCACGGATTCGTGCGAAAACGCGTTTTAAGCATGCACATGCATCTTTTGGTAGACGAGATTGAAGTTTTCTGCAAAACCACAAGATGTGCATGCAAATGGTGCTTTTGGCAGAACGCGCACGTGGATTTCTACCAAACGACGTGCTAAGCATGCCGATGCTGCTCTTTTTAGCACCCGCGCACGGATTCGCGCGAAAACGCGTTTTAAGCATGCACATGCATCTTTTGGTAGACGCGGATGAAGTTTTCTGCAAAACCACAAGATGTGGATGCAAATGGTGCTTTTGGCAGAACGCGCACGTGGATTTCTACCAAACGACGTGCTAAGCATGCCGATGCTGCTCTTTTTAGCACCCGCGCACGGATTTGTGCGAAAACGCGTTTTAAGCATGCACATGCATCTTTTGGTAGACGAGATTGAAGTTTTCTGCAAAACCACAAGATGTGCATGCAAATGGTGCTCTTGGCAGAACGCGCACGTGGATTTCTACCAAACAACGTGCTAAGCATGCCGATGCTGCTCTTTTTAGCACCCGCGCACGGATTTGTGCGAAAACGCGTTTTAAGCATGCACATGCATCTTTTGGTAGACGCGGATGAAGTTTTCTGCAAAACCACAAGATGTGCATGCAAATGGTGCTTTTGGCAGAACGCGCACGTGGATTTCTACCAAACGACGTGCTAAGCATGCCGATGCTGCTCTTTTTAGCACCCGCGCACGGATTCGTGCGAAAACGCGTTTTAAGCATGCACATGCATCTTTTGGTAGACGCGGATGAAGTTTTCTGCAAAACCACAAGATGTGCATGCAAATGGTGCTCTTGGCAGAACGCGCACGTGGATTTCTACCAAACGACGTGCTAAGCATGCCGATGCTGCTCTTTTTAGCACCCGCGCACGGATTTGTGCAAAAACGCGTTTTAAGCATGCACATGCATCTTTTGGTAGACGAGATTGAAGTTTTCTGCAAAACCACAAGTTGTGCATGCAAATGGTGCTTTTCGCAGAACGCGCACGTGGATTTCTACCAAACAACGTGCTAAGCATGCCGATGCTGCTCTTTTTAGCACCCGCGCACGGATTCGTGCGAGAACGCGTTTTAAGCATGCACATGCATCTTTTGGTAGACGCGGATGAAGTTTTCTGCAAAACCACAAGATGTGCATGCAAATGGTGCTTTTGGCAGAACGCGCACATGGATTTCTACCAAACGACGTGCTAAGCATGCCGATGCTGCTCTTTTTAGCACCCGCGCACGGATTCGTGCGAAAACGCGTTTTGAGCATGCACATGCATCTTTTGGTAGACGAGATTGAAGTTTTCTGCAAAACCACAAGATGTGCATGCAAATGGTGCTTTTCGCAGAACGCGCACGTGGATTTCTACCAAACAACGTGCTAAGCATGCCGATGCTGCTCTTTTTAGCACCCGCGCACGGATTCGTGCGAAAACGCGTTTTGAGCATGCACGTGCATCTTTTGGTAGACGAGATTGAAGTTTTCTGCAAAACCACAAGTTGTGCATGCAAATGGTGCTTTCCGCAGAACGCGCACGTGGATTTCTACCAAACAACGTGCTAAGCATGCCGATGCTGCTCTTTTTAGCACCCTCGCACGGATTCGTGCGAAAACGCGTTTTAAGCATGCACATGCATCTTTTGGTAGACGAGATTGAAGTTTTCTGCAAAAGCACAAGATGTGCATGCAAATGGTGCTTTTCGCAGAACGCGCACGTGGATTTCTACCAAACAACGTGCTAAGCATGCCGATGCTGCTCTTTTTAGCACCCGCGCACGGATTCGTGCGAAAACGCGTTTTAAGCATGCACATGCATCTTTTGGTAGACGAGATTGAAGTTTTCTGCAAAACCACAAGATGTGCATGCAAATGGTGCTTTTCGCAGAACGCGCACGTGGATTTCTACCAAACAACGTGCTAAGCATGCCGATGCTGCTCTTTTTAGCACCCGCGCACGGATTCGTGCGAAAACGCGTTTTAAGCATGCACATGCATCTTTTGGTAGACGAGATTGAAGTTTTCTGCAAAACCACAAGATGTGCATGCAAATGGTGCTTTTGGCAGAACGCGCACGTGGATTTCTACCAAACGACGTGCTAAGCATGCCGATGCTGCTCTTTTTAGCACCCGCGCACGGATTTGTGCGAAAACGCGTTTTAAGCATGCACATGCATCTTTTGGTAGACGAGATTGAAGTTTTCTGCAAAACCACAAGATGTGCATGCAAATGGTGCTCTTGGCAGAACGCGCACGTGGATTTCTACCAAACAACGTGCTAAGCATGCCGATGCTGCTCTTTTTAGCACCCGCGCACGGATTTGTGCGAAAACGCGTTTTAAGCATGCACATGCATCTTTTGGTAGACGCGGATGAAGTTTTCTGCAAAACCACAAGATGTGCATGCAAATGGTGCTTTTGGCAGAACGCGCACGTGGATTTCTACCAAACGACGTGCTAAGCATGCCGATGCTGCTCTTTTTAGCACCCGCGCACGGAAGCGTGCGAAAACGCGTTTTAAGCATGCACATGCATCTTTTGGTAGACGCGGATGAAGTTTTCTGCAAAACCACAAGATGTGCATGCAAATGGTGCTCTTGGCAGAACGCGCACGTGGATTTCTACCAAACGACGTGCTAAGCATGCCGATGCTGCTCTTTTTAGCACCCGCGCACGGATTTGTGCGAAAACGCGTTTTAAGCATGCACATGCATCTTTTGGTAGACGAGATTGAAGTTTTCTGCAAAACCACAAGTTGTGCATGCAAATGGTGCTTTTCGCAGAACGCGCACGTGGATTTCTACCAAACAACGTGCTAAGCATGCCGATGCTGCTCCTTTTAGCACCCGCGCACGGATTCGTGCGAGAACGCGTTTTAAGCATGCACATGCATCTTTTGGTAGACGCGGATGAAGTTTTCTGCAAAACCACAAGATGTGCATGCAAATGGTGCTTTTGGCAGAACGCGCACATGGATTTCTACCAAACGACGTGCTAAGCATGCCGATGCTGCTCTTTTTAGCACCCGCGCAAGGATTCGTGCGAAAACGCGTTTTAAGCATGCACATGCATCTTTTGGTAGACGCGGATGAAGTTTTCTGCAAAACCACAAGATGTGCATGCAAATGGTACTCTTGGCAGAACGCGCACGTGGATTTCTACCAAATGACGTGCTAAGCATGCCGATGCTGCTCTTTTTAGCACCCGCGCACGGATTTGTGCGAAAACGCGTTTTAAGCATGCACATGCATCTTTTGGTAGACGAGATTGAAGTTTTCTGCAAAACCACAAGCTGTGCATGCAAATGGTGCTTTCCGCAGAACGCGCACGTGGATTTCTACCAAACAACGTGCTAAGCATGCCGATGCTGCTCTTTTTAGCACCCGCGCACGGATTCGTGCGAAAACGCGTTTTGAGCATGCACATGCATCTTTTGGTAGACGAGATTGAAGTTTTCTGCAAAACCACAAGATGTGCATGCAAATGGTGCTTTTCGCAGAACGCGCACGTGGATTTCTACCAAACAACGTGCTAAGCATGCCGATGCTGCTCTTTTTAGCACCCGCGCACGGATTCGTGCGAAAACGCGTTTTAAGCATGCACATGCATCTTTTGGTAGACGAGATTGAAGTTTTCTGCAAAACCACAAGATGTGCATGCAAATGGTGCTTTTCGCAGAACGCGCACGTGGATTTCTACCAAACAACGTGCTAAGCATGCCGATGCTGCTCTTTTTAGCACCCGCGCACGGATTCGTGCGAGAACGCGTTTTAAGCATGCACATGCATCTTTTGGTAGACGCGGATGAAGTTTTCTGCAAAACCACAAGATGTGCATGCAAATGGTGCTTTTGGCAGAACGCGCACGTGGATTTCTACCAAACGACGTGCTAAGCATGCCGATGCTGCTCTTTTTAGCACCCGCGCACGGATTCGTGCGAAAACGCGTTTTAAGCATGCACATGCATCTTTTGGTAGACGCGGATGAAGTTTTCTGCAAAACCACAAGATGTGCATGCAAATGGTGCTCTTGGCAGAACGCGCACGTGGATTTCTACCAAACGACGTGCTAGGCATGCCGATGCTGCTCTTTTTAGCACCCGCGCACGGATTTGTGCGAAAACGCGTTTTAAGCATGCACATGCATCTTTTGGTAGACGAGATTGAAGTTTTCTGCAAAACCACAAGTTGTGCATGCAAATGGTGCTTTCCGCAGAACGCGCACGTGGATTTCTACCAAACAACGTGCTAAGCATGCCGATGCTGCTCTTTTTAGCACCCGCGCACGGATTCGTGCGAAAACGCGTTTTGAGCATGCACATGCATCTTTTGGTAGACGAGATTGAAGTTTTCTGCAAAACCACAAGATGTGCATGCAAATGGTGCTTTTCGCAGAACGCGCACGTGGATTTCTACCAAACAACGTGCTAAGCATGCCGATGCTGCTCTTTTTAGCACCCGCGCACGGATTCGTGCGAAAACGCGTTTTAAGCATGCACATGCATCTTTTGGTAGACGCGGATGAAGTTTTCTGCAAAACCACAAGATGTGCATGCAAATGGTGCTTTTGGCAGAACGCGCACGTGGATTTCTACCAAACGACGTGCTAAGCATGCCGATGCTGCTCTTTTTAGCACCCGCGCACGGATTCGTGCGAAAACGCGTTTGAAGCATGCACATGCATCTTTTGGTAGACGCGGATGAAGTTTTCTGGAAAACCACAAGATGTGCATGCAAATGGTGCTCTTGGCAGAACGCGCACGTGGATTTCTACCAAACGACGTGCTAAGCATGCCGATGCTGCTCTTTTTAGCACCCGCGCACGGATTTGTGCGAAAACGCGTTTTAAGCATGCACATGCATCTTTTGGTAGACGAGATTGAAGTTTTCTGCAAAACCACAAGATGTGCATGCAAATGGTGCTTTTCGCAGAACGCGCACGTGGATTTCTACCAAACAACGTGCTAAGCATGCCGATGCTGCTCTTTTTAGCACCCGCGCACGGATTCGTGCGAAAACGCGTTTTAAGCATGCACATGCATCTTTTGGTAGACGAGATTGAAGTTTTCTGCAAAACCACAAGATGTGCATGCAAATGGTGCTTTTCGCAGAATGCGCACGTGGATTTCCACCAAACAACGTGCTAAGCATGCCGATGCTGCTCTTTTTAGCACCCGCGCCCGGATTCGTGCGAAAACGCGTTTTAAGCATGCACATGCATCTTTTGGTAGACGAGATTGAAGTTTTCTGCAAAACCACAAGATGTGCATGCAAATGGTGCTTTTCGCAGAACGCGCACGTGGATTTCTACCAAACAACGTGCTAAGCATGCCGATGCTGCTCTTTTTAGCACCCGCGCACGGATTCGTGCGAAAACGCGTTTTAAGCATGCACATGCATCTTTTGGTAGACGCGGATGAAGTTTTCTGCAAAACCACAAGATGTGCATGCAAATGGTGCTCTTGGCAGAACGCGCACGTGGATTTCTACCAAACGACGTGCTAAGCATGCCGATGCTGCTCTTTTTAGCACCCGCGCATGGATTTGTGCGAAAACGCGTTTTAAGCATGCACATGCATCTTTTGGTAGACGAGATTGAAGTTTTCTGCAAAACCACAAGTTGTGCATGCAAATGGTGCTTTTCGCAGAACGCGCACGTGGATTTCTACCAAACAACGTGCTAAGCATGCCGATGCTGCTCTTTTTAGCACCCGCGCACGGATTCGTGCGAAAACGCGTTTTAAGCATGCACATGCATCTTTTGGTAGACGAGATTGAAGTTTTCTGCAAAACCACAAGATGTGCATGCAAATGGTGCTTTTGGCAGAACGCGCACGTGGATTTCTACCAAACGACGTGCTAAGCATGCCGATGCTGCTCTTTTTAGCACCCGCGCACGGATTCGTGCGAAAACGCGTTTTAAGCATGCACATGCATCTTTTGGTAGACGCGGATGAAGTTTTCTGAAAAACCACAAGATGTGCATGCAAATGGTGCTCTTGGCAGAACGCGCACGTGGATTTCTACCAAACGACGTGCTAGGCATGCCGATGCTGCTCTTTTTAGCACCCGCGCACGGATTTGTGCGAAAACGCGTTTTAAGCATGCACATGCATCTTTTGGTAGACGAGATTGAAGTTTTCTGCAAAACCACAAGTTGTGCATGCAAATGGTGCTTTCCGCAGAACGCGCACGTGGATTTCTACCAAACAACGTGCTAAGCATGCCGATGCTGCTCTTTTTAGCACCCGCGCACGGATTCGTGCGAAAACGCGTTTTGAGCATGCACATGCATCTTTTGGTAGACGAGATTGAAGTTTTCTGCAAAACCACAAGATGTGCATGCAAATGGTGCTTTTCGCAGAACGCGCACGTGGATTTCTACCAAACAACGTGCTAAGCATGCCGATGCTGCTCTTTTTAGCACCCGCGCACGGATTCGTGCGAAAACGCGTTTTAAGCATGCACATGCATCTTTTGGTAGACGCGGATGAAGTTTTCTGCAAAACCACAAGATGTGCATGCAAATGGTGCTTTTGGCAGAACGCGCACGTGGATTTCTACCAAACGACGTGCTAAGCATGCCGATGCTGCTCTTTTTAGCACCCGCGCACGGATTCGTGCGAAAACGCGTTTGAAGCATGCACATGCATCTTTTGGTAGACGCGGATGAAGTTTTCTGGAAAACCACAAGATGTGCATGCAAATGGTGCTCTTGGCAGAACGCGCACGTGGATTTCTACCAAACGACGTGCTAAGCATGCCGATGCTGCTCTTTTTAGCACCCGCGCACGGATTTGTGCGAAAACGCGTTTTAAGCATGCACATGCATCTTTTGGTAGACGAGATTGAAGTTTTCTGCAAAACCACAAGATGTGCATGCAAATGGTGCTTTTCGCAGAACGCGCACGTGGATTTCTACCAAACAAGTGCTAAGCATGCCGATGCTGCTCTTTTTAGCACCCGCGCACGGATTCGTGCGAAAACGCGTTTTAAGCATGCACATGCATCTTTTGGTAGACGAGATTGAAGTTTTCTGCAAAACCACAAGATGTGCATGCAAATGGTGCTTTTCGCAGAATGCGCACGTGGATTTCCACCAAACAACGTGCTAAGCATGCCGATGCTGCTCTTTTTAGCACCCGCGCCCGGATTCGTGCGAAAACGCGTTTTAAGCATGCACATGCATCTTTTGGTAGACGAGATTGAAGTTTTCTGCAAAACCACAAGATGTGCATGCAAATGGTGCTTTTCGCAGAACGCGCACGTGGATTTCTACCAAACAACGTGCTAAGCATGCCGATGCTGCTCTTTTTAGCACCCGCGCACGGATTCGTGCGAAAACGCGTTTTAAGCATGCACATGCATCTTTTGGTAGACGCGGATGAAGTTTTCTGCAAAACCACAAGATGTGCATGCAAATGGTGCTCTTGGCAGAACGCGCACGTGGATTTCTACCAAACGACGTGCTAAGCATGCCGATGCTGCTCTTTTTAGCACCCGCGCATGGATTTGTGCGAAAACGCGTTTTAAGCATGCACATGCATCTTTTGGTAGACGAGATTGAAGTTTTCTGCAAAACCACAAGTTGTGCATGCAAATGGTGCTTTTCGCAGAACGCGCACGTGGATTTCTACCAAACAACGTGCTAAGCATGCCGATGCTGCTCTTTTTAGCACCCGCGCACGGATTCGTGCGAAAACGCGTTTTAAGCATGCACATGCATCTTTTGGTAGACGAGATTGAAGTTTTCTGCAAAAGCACAAGATGTGCATGCAAATGGTGCTTTTCGCAGAACGCGCACGTGGATTTCTACCAAACAACGTGCTAAGCATGCCGATGCTGCTCTTGCACCCGCGCACGGATTCGTGCGAAAACGCGTTTTAAGCATGCACATGCATCTTTTGGTAGACGAGATTGAAGTTTTCTGCAAAACCACAAGATGTGCATGCAAATGGTGCTTTTCGCAGAACGCGCACGTGGATTTCTACCAAACAACGTGCTAAGCATGCCGATGCTGCTCTTTTTAGCACCCGCGCACGGATTCGTGCGAAAACGCGTTTTAAGCATGCACATGCATCTTTTGGTAGACGAGATTGAAGTTTTCTGCAAAACCACAAGATGTGCATGCAAATGGTGCTTTTCGCAGAACGCGCACGTGGATTTCTACCAAACAACGTGCTAAGCATGCCGATGCTGCTCTTTTTAGCACCTGCGCACGGATTCGTGCGAAAACGCGTTTTAAGCATGCACATGCATCTTTTGGTAGACGAGATTGAAGTTTTCTGCAATACCACAAGATGTGCATGCAAATGGTGCTTTTCGCAGAACGCGCACGTGGATTTCTACCAAACAACGTGCTAAGCATGCCGATGCTGCTCTTTTTAGCACCCGCGCACGGATTCGTGCGAAAACGCGTTTTAAGCATGCACATGCATCTTTTGGTAGACGAGATTGAAGTTTTCTGCAAAAGCACAAGATGTGCATGCAAATGGTGCTTTTCGCAGAACGCGCACGTGGATTTCTACCAAACAACGTGCTAAGCATGCCGATGCTGCTCTTTTTAGCACCCGCGCACGGATTCGTGCGAAAACGCGTTTTAAGCATGCACATGCATCTTTTGGTAGACGAGATTGAAGTTTTCTGCAAAACCACAAGATGTGCATGCAAATGGTGCTTTTCGCAGAACGCGCACGTGGATTTCCACCAAACAACGTGCTAAGCATGCCGATGCTGCTCTTTTTAGCACCCGCGCCCGGATTCGTGCGAAAACGCGTTTTAAGCATGCACATGCATCTTTTGGTAGACGAGATTGAAGTTTTCTGCAAAACCACAAGATGTGCATGCAAATGGTGCTTTTCGCAGAACGCGCACGTGGATTTCTACCAAACAACGTGCTAAGCATGCCGATGCTGCTCTTTTTAGCACCCGCGCACGGATTCGTGCGAAAACGCGTTTTAAGCATGCACATGCATCTTTTGGTAGACGAGATTGAAGTTTTCTGCAAAACCACAAGATGTGCATGCAAATGGTGCTTTTCGCAGAACGCCCACGTGGATTTCTACCAAACAACGTGCTAAGCATGCCGATGCTGCTCTTTTTAGCACCCGCGCACGGATTTGTGCGAAAACGCGTTTTAAGCATTCACATGCATCTTTTGGTAGACGAGATTGAAGTTTTCTGCAAAACCACAAGTTGTGCATGCAAATGGTGCTTTCCGCAGAACGCGCACGTGGATTTCTACCAAACAACGTGCTAAGCATGCCGATGCTGCTCTTTTTAGCACCCGCGCACGGATTCGTGCGAAAACGCGTTTTAAGCATGCACATGCATCTTTTGGTAGACGAGATTGAAGTTTTCTGCAAAACCACAAGATGTGCATGCAAATGGTGCTTTTGGCAGAACGCGCACGTGGATTTCTACCAAACGACGTGCTAAGCATGCCGATGCTGCTATTTTTAGCACCCGCGCACGGATTCGCGCGAAAACGCGTTTTAAGCATGCACATGCATCTTTTGGTAGACGAGATTGAAGTTTTCTGCAAAACCACAAGATGTGCATGCAAATGGTGCTTTTCGCGGAACGCGCACGTGGATTTCTACCAAACAACGTGCTAAGCATGCCGATGCTGCTCTTTTTAGCACCCGCGCACGGATTCGTGCGAAAACGCGTTTTAAGCATGCACATGCATCTTTTGGTAGACGAGATTGAAGTTTTCTGCAAAACCACAAGATGTGCATGCAAATGGTGCTTTTCGCAGAACGCGCACGTGGATTTCTACCAAACAACGTGCTAAGCATGCCGATGCTGCTCTTTTTAGCACCCGCGCACGGATTCGTGCGAAAACGCGTTTTAAGCATGCACATGCATCTTTTGGTAGACGAGATTGAAGTTTTCTGCAAAAGCACAAGATGTGCATGCAAATGGTGCTTTTCGCAGAACGCGCACGTGGATTTCTACCAAACAACGTGCTAAGCATGCCCCGATGCTGCTCTTTTTAGCACCCGCGCACGGATTCGTGCGAAAACGCGTTTTAAGCATGCACATGCATCTTTTGGTAGACGAGATTGAAGTTTTCTGCAAAACCACAAGATGTGCATGCAAATGGTGCTTTCCGCAGAACGCGCACGTGGATTTCTACCAAACAACGTGCTAAGCATGCCGATGCTGCTCTTTTTAGCACCCGCGCACGGATTCGTGCGAAAACGCGTTTTAAGCATGCACATGCATCTTTTGGTAGACGAGATTGAAGTTTTCTGCAAAAGCACAAGATGTGCATGCAAATGGTGCTTTTCGCAGAACGCGCACGTGGATTTCTACCAAACAACGTGCTAAGCATGCCGATGCTGCTCTTTTTAGCACCCGCGCACGGATTCGTGCGAAAACGCGTTTGAAGCATGCACATGCATCTTTTGGTAGACGCGGATGAAGTTTTCTGGAAAACCACAAGATGTGCATGCAAATGGTGCTCTTGGCAGAACGCGCACGTGGATTTCTACCAAACGACGTGCTAAGCATGCCGATGCTGCTCTTTTTAGCACCCGCGCACGGATTTGTGCGAAAACGCGTTTTAAGCATGCACATGCATCTTTTGGTAGACGAGATTGAAGTTTTCTGCAAAACCACAAGATGTGCATGCAAATGGTGCTTTTCGCAGAACGCGCACGTGGATTTCTACCAAACAACGTGCTAAGCATGCCGATGCTGCTCTTTTTAGCACCCGCGCACGGATTCGTGCGAAAACGCGTTTTAAGCATGCACATGCATCTTTTGGTAGACGAGATTGAAGTTTTCTGCAAAACCACAAGATGTGCATGCAAATGGTGCTTTTCGCAGAACGCGCACGTGGATTTCTACCAAACGACGTGCTAAGCATGCCGATGCTGCTCTTTTTAGCACCCGCGCACGGATTTGTGCGAAAACGCGTTTTAAGCATGCACATGCATCTTTTGGTAGACGAGATTGAAGTTTTCTGCAAAACCACAAGTTGTGCATGCAAATGGTGCTTTTCGCAGAACGCGCACGTGGATTTCTACCAAACAACGTGCTAAGCATGCCGATGCTGCTCTTTTTAGCACCCGCGCACGGATTCGTGCGAAAACGCGTTTTAAGCATGCACATGCATCTTTTGGTAGACGAGATTGAAGTTTTCTGCAAAAGCACAAGATGTGCATGCAAATGGTGCTTTTCGCAGAACGCGCACGTGGATTTCTACCAAACAACGTGCTAAGCATGCCGATGCTGCTCTTTTTAGCACCCGCGCACGGATTCGTGCGAAAACGCGTTTTAAGCATGCACATGCATCTTTTGGTAGACGAGATTGAAGTTTTCTGCAAAACCACAAGATGTGCATGCAAATGGTGCTTTCCGCAGAACGCGCACGTGGATTTCTACCAAACAACGTGCTAAGCATGCCGATGCTGCTCTTTTTAGCACCCGCGCACGGATTCGTGCGAAAACGCGTTTTAAGCATGCACATGCATCTTTTGGTAGACGAGATTGAAGTTTTCTGCAAAAGCACAAGATGTGCATGCAAATGGTGCTTTTCGCAGAACGCGCACGTGGATTTCTACCAAACAACGTGCTAAGCATGCCGATGCTGCTCTTTTTAGCACCCGCGCACGGATTCGTGCGAAAACGCGTTTGAAGCATGCACATGCATCTTTTGGTAGACGCGGATAAGGTTTTCTGGAAAACCACAAGATGTGCATGCAAATGGTGCTCTTGGCAGAACGCGCACGTGGATTTCTACGAAACGACGTGCTAAGCATGCCGATGCTGCTCTTTTTAGCACCCGCGCACGGATTTGTGCGAAAACGCGTTTTAAGCATGCACATGCATCTTTTGGTAGACGAGATTGAAGTTTTCTGCAAAACCACAAGATGTGCATGCAAATGGTGCTTTTCGCAGAACGCGCACGTGGATTTCTACCAAACAACGTGCTAAGCATGCCGATGCTGCTCTTTTTAGCACCCGCGCACGGATTCGTGCGAAAACGCGTTTTAAGCATGCACATGCATCTTTTGGTAGACGAGATTGAAGTTTTCTGCAAAACCACAAGATGTGCATGCAAATGGTGCTTTTCGCAGAACGCGCACGTGGATTTCTACCAAACGACGTGCTAAGCATGCCGATGCTGCTCTTAGCACCCGTGCACGGATTAGTGCGAAAACGCGTTTTAAGCATGCACATGCATCTTTTGGTAGACGAGATTGAAGTTTTCTGCAAAACCACAAGATGTGCATGCAAATGGTGCTTTTCGCAGAACGCGCACGTGGATTTCTACCAAACAACGTGCTAAGCATGCCGATACTGCTCTTTTTAGCACCCGCGCCCGGATTCGTGCGAAAACGCGTTTTAAGCATGCACATGCATCTTTTGGTAGACGAGATTGAAGTTTTCTGCAAAACCACAAGATGTGCATGCAAATGGTGCTTTTGGCAGAACGCGCACGTGGATTTCTACCAAACGACGTGCTAAGCATGCCGGTGCTGCTCTTTTTAGCACCCGCGCACGGATTCGCGCGAAAACGCGTTTTAAGCATGCACATGCATCTTTTGGTAGACGCGGATGAAGTTTTCTGCAAAACCACAAGATGTGCATGCAAATGGTGCTTTTGGCAGAACGCGCACGTGGATTTCTACCAAACGACGTGCTAAGCATGCCGATGCTGCTCTTTTTAGCACCCGCGCACGGATTTGCGCGAAAACGCGTTTTAAGCATGCACATGCATCTTTTGGTAGACGAGATTGAAGTTTTCTGCAAAACCACAAGATGTGCATGCAAATGGTGCTCTTGGCAGAACGCGCACGTGGATTTCTACCAAACGACGTGCTAAGCATGCCGATGCTGCTCTTTTTAGCACCCGCGCACGGATTTGTGCGAAAACGCGTTTTAAGCATGCACATGCATCTTTTGGTAGACGCGGATGAAGTTTTCTGCAAAACCACAAGATGTGCATGCAAATGGTGCTTTTGGCAGAACGCGCACGTGGATTTCTACCAAACGACGTGCTAAGCATGCCGATGCTGCTCTTTTTAGCACCCGCGCACGGATTCGTGCGAAAACGCGTTTTAAGCATGCACATGCATCTTTTGGTAGACGAGATTGAAGTTTTCTGCAAAAGCACAAGATGTGCATGCAAATGGTGCTTTTCGCAGAACGCGCACGTGGATTTCTACCAAACAACGTGCTAAGCATGCCGATACTGCTCTTTTTAGCACCCGCGCACGGATTCGTGCGAAAACGCGTTTTAAGCATGCACATGCATCTTTTGGTAGACGAGATTGAAGTTTTCTGCAAAACCACAAGATGTGCATGCAAATGGTGCTTTCCGCAGAACGCGCACGTGGATTTCTACCAAACAACGTGCTAAGCATGCCGATGCTGCTCTTTTTAGCACCCGCGCACGGATTCGTGCGAAAACGCGTTTTAAGCATGCACATGCATCTTTTGGTAGACGAGATTGAAGTTTTCTGCAAAAGCACAAGATGTGCATGCAAATGGTGCTTTTCGCAGAACGCGCACGTGGATTTCTACCAAACAACGTGCTAAGCATGCCGATGCTGCTCTTTTTAGCACCCGCGCACGGATTCGTGCGAAAACGCGTTTGAAGCATGCACATGCATCTTTTGGTAGACGCGGATGAAGTTTTCTGGAAAACCACAAGATGTGCATGCAAATGGTGCTCTTGGCAGAACGCGCACGTGGATTTCTACCAAACGACGTGCTAAGCATGCCGATGCTGCTCTTTTTAGCACCCGCGCACGGATTTGTGCGAAAACGCGTTTTAAGCATGCACATGCATCTTTTGGTAGACGAGATTGAAGTTTTCTGCAAAACCACAAGATGTGCATGCAAATGGTGCTTTTCGCAGAACGCGCACGTGGATTTCTACCAAACAACGTGCTAAGCATGCCGATGCTGCTCTTTTTAGCACCCGCGCACGGATTCGTGCGAAAACGCGTTTTAAGCATGCACATGCATCTTTTGGTAGACGAGATTGAAGTTTTCTGCAAAAGCACAAGATGTGCATGCAAATGGTGCTTTTCGCAGAACGCGCACGTGGATTTCTACCAAACAACGTGCTAAGCATGCCGATGCTGCTCTTTTTAGCACCCGCGCACGGATTCGTGCGAAAACGCGTTTTAAGCATGCACATGCATCTTTTGGTAGACGAGATTGAAGTTTTCTGCAAAACCACAAGATGTGCATGCAAATGGTGCTTTCCGCAGAACGCGCACGTGGATTTCTACCAAACAACGTGCTAAGCATGCCGATGCTGCTCTTTTTAGCACCCGCGCACGGATTCGTGCGAAAACGCGTTTTAAGCATGCACATGCATCTTTTGGTAGACGAGATTAAAGTTTTCTGCAAAAGCACAAGATGTGCATGCAAATGGTGCTTTTCGCAGAACGCGCACGTGGATTTCTACCAAACAACGTGCTAAGCATGCCGATGCTGCTCTTTTTAGCACCCGCGCACGGATTCGTGCGAAAACGCGTTTGAAGCATGCACATGCATCTTTTGGTAGACGCGGATGAAGTTTTCTGGAAAACCACAAGATGTGCATGCAAATGGTGCTCTTGGCAGAACGCGCACGTGGATTTCTACGAAACGACGTGCTAAGCATGCCGATGCTGCTCTTTTTAGCACCCGCGCACGGATTTGTGCGAAAACGCGTTTTAAGCATGCACATGCATCTTTTGGTAGACGAGATTGAAGTTTTCTGCAAAACCACAAGATGTGCATGCAAATGGTGCTTTTCGCAGAACGCGCACGTGGATTTCTACCAAACAACGTGCTAAGCATGCCGATGCTGCTCTTTTTAGCACCCGCGCACGGATTCGTGCGAAAACGCGTTTTAAGCATGCACATGCATCTTTTGGTAGACGAGATTGAAGTTTTCTGCAAAACCACAAGATGTGCATGCAAATGGTGCTTTTCGCAGAACGCGCACGTGGATTTCTACCAAACGACGTGCTAAGCATGCCGATGCTGCTCTTTTTAGCACCCGCGCACGGATTTGTGCGAAAACGCGTTTTAAGCATGCACATGCATCTTTTGGTAGACGAGATTGAAGTTTTCTGCAAAACCACAAGTTGTGCATGCAAATGGTGCTTTTCGCAGAACGCGCACGTGGATTTCTACCAAACAACGTGCTAAGCATGCCGATGCTGCTCTTTTTAGCACCCGCGCACGGATTCGTGCGAAAACGCGTTTTAAGCATGCACATGCATCTTTTGGTAGACGAGATTGAAGTTTTCTGCAAAAGCACAAGATGTGCATGCAAATGGTGCTTTTCGCAGAACGCGCACGTGGATTTCTACCAAACAACGTGCTAAGCATGCCGATGCTGCTCTTTTTAGCACCCGCGCACGGATTCGTGCGAAAACGCGTTTTAAGCATGCACATGCATCTTTTGGTAGACGAGATTGAAGTTTTCTGCAAAACCACAAGATGTGCATGCAAATGGTGCTTTTGGCAGAACGCGCACGTGGATTTCTACCAAACGACGTGCTAAGCATGCCGGTGCTGCTCTTTTTAGCACCCGCGCACGGATTCGCGCGAAAACGCGTTTTAAGCATGCACATGCATCTTTTGGTAGACGCGGATGAAGTTTTCTGCAAAACCACAAGATGTGCATGCAAATGGTGCTTTTGGCAGAACGCGCACGTGGATTTCTACCAAACGACGTGCTAAGCATGCCGATGCTGCTCTTTTTAGCACCCGCGCACGGATTTGTGCGAAAACGCGTTTTAAGCATGCACATGCATCTTTTGGTAGACGAGATTGAAGTTTTCTGCAAAACCACAAGATGTGCATGCAAATGGTGCTCTTGGCAGAACGCGCACGTGGATTTCTACCAAACGACGTGCTAAGCATGCCGATGCTGCTCTTTTTAGCACCCGCGCACGGATTTGTGCGAAAACGCGTTTTAAGCATGCACATGCATCTTTTGGTAGACGCGGATGAAGTTTTCTGCAAAACCACAAGATGTGCATGCAAATGGTGCTTTTGGCAGAACGCGCACGTGGATTTCTACCAAACGACGTGCTAAGCATGCCGATGCTGCTCTTTTTAGCACCCGCGCACGGATTCGTGCGGAAAACGCGTTTTAAGCATGCACATGCATCTTTTGGTAGACGAGATTGAAGTTTTCTGCAAAAGCACAAGATGTGCATGCAAATGGTGCTTTTCGCAGAACGCGCACGTGGATTTCTACCAAACAACGTGCTAAGCATGCCGATGCTGCTCTTTTTAGCACCCGCGCACGGATTCGTGCGAAAACGCGTTTTAAGCATGCACATGCATCTTTTGGTAGACGCGGATGAAGTTTTCTGCAAAACCACAATATGTGCATGCAAATGGTGCTTTTCGCAGAACGCGCACGTGGATTTCTACCAAACAACGTGCTAAGCATGCCGATGCTGCTCTTTTTTAGCACCCGCGCACGGATTCGTGCGAGAACGCGTTTTAAGCATGCACATGCATCTTTTGGTAGACGCGGATGAAGTTTTCTGCAAAACCACAAGATGTGCATGCAAATGGTGCTTTTGGCAGAACGCGCACGTGGATTTCTACCAAACGACGTGCTAAGCATGCCGATGCTGCTCTTTTTAGCACCCGCGCACGGATTCGTGCGAAAACGCGTTTGAAGCATGCACATGCATCTTTTGGTAGACGCCGATGAAGTTTTCTGGAAAACCACAAGATGTGCATGCAAATGGTGCTCTTGGCAGAACGCGCACGTGGATTTCTACCAAACGACGTGCTAAGCATGCCGATGCTGCTCTTTTTAGCACCCGCGCACGGATTTGTGCGAAAACGCGTTTTAAGCATGCACATGCATCTTTTGGTAGACGAGATTGAAGTTTTCTGCAAAACCACAAGATGTGCATGCAAATGGTGCTCTTGGCAGAACGCGCACGTGGATTTCTACCAAACGACGTGCTAAGCATGCCGATGCTGCTCTTTTTAGCACCGCGCACGGATTCGTGCGAAAACGCGTTTTAAGCATGCACATGCATCTTTTGGTAGACGCGGATGAAGTTTTCTGCAAAACCACAAGATGTGCATGCAAATGGTGCTCTTGGCAGAACGCGCACGTGGATTTCTACCAAACGACGTGCTAAGCATGCCGATGCTGCTCTCTTTAGCACCCGCGCACGGATTTGTGCGAAAACGCGTTTTAAGCATGCACATGCATCTTTTGGTAGACGAGATTGAAGTTTTCTGCAAAACCACAAGTTGTGCATGCAAATGGTGCTTTTCGCAGAACGCGCACGTGGATTTCTACCAAACAACGTGCTAAGCATGCCGATGCTGCTCTTTTTAGCACCCGCGCACGGATTCGTGCGAAAACGCGTTTTAAAGCATGCACATGCATCTTTTGGTAGACGAGATTGAAGTTTTCTGCAAAAGCACAAGATGTGCATGCAAATGGTGCTTTTCGCAGAACGCGCACGTGGATTTCTACCAAACAACGTGCTAAGCATGCCGATGCTGCTTTTTTTAGCACCCGCGCACGGATTCGTGCGAAAACGCGTTTTAAGCATGCACATGCATCTTTTGGTAGACGAGATTGAAGTTTTCTGCAAAACCACAAGATGTGCATGCAAATGGTGCTTTTCGCAGAACGCGCACGTGGATTTCTACCAAACAACGTGCTAAGCATGCCGATGCTGCTCTTTTTAGCACCCGCGCACGGATTCGTGCGAAAACGCGTTTTAAGCATGCACATGCATCTTTTGGTAGACGAGATTGAAGTTTTCTGCAAAACCACAAGATGTGCATGCAAATGGTGCTTTTCGCAGAACGCGCACGTGGATTTCTACCAAACAACGTGCTAAGCATGCCGATGCTGCTCTTTTTAGCACCCGCGCACGGATTCGTGCGAAAACGCGTTTTAAGCATGCACATGCATCTTTTGGTAGACGCGGATGAAGTTTTCTGCAAAACCACAATATGTGCATGCAAATGGGGCTCTTGGCACAACGCGCACGTGGATTTCTACCAAACGACGTGCTAAGCATGCCGATGCTGCTCTTTTTAGCACCCGCGCACGGATTTGTGCGAAAAACGCGTTTTAAGCATGCACATGCATCTTTTGGTAGACGAGATTGAAGTTTTCTGCAAAAACCACAAGATGTGCATGCAAATGGTGCTTTTCGCAGAACGCGCACGTGGATTTCTACCAAACAACGTGCTAAGCATGCCGATGCTGCTCTTTTTAGCACCCGCGCACGGATTCGTGCGAAAACGCGTTTTAAGCATGCACATGCATCTTTTGGTAGACGAGATTGAAGTTTTCTGCAAAACCACAAGATGTGCATGCAAATGGTGCTTTTCGCAGAACGCGCACGTGGATTTCTACCAAACAACGTGCTAAGCATGCCGATGCTGCTCTTTTTAGCACCCGCGCACGGATTCGTGCGAAAACGCGTTTTAAGCATGCACATGCATCTTTTGGTAGACGCGGATGAAGTTTTCTGCAAAACCACAATATGTGCATGCAAATGGTGCTTTTGGCAGAACGCGCACGTGGATTTCTACCAAACGACGTGCTAAGCATGCCGATGCTGCTCTTTTTAGCACCCGCGCACGGATTCGTGCGAAAACGCGTTTGAAGCATGCACATGCATCTTTTGGTAGACGCGGATGAAGTTTTCTGGAAAACCACAAGATGTGCATGCAAATGGTGCTCTTGGCAGAACGCGCACGTGGATTTCTACCAAACGACGTGCTAAGCATGCCGATGCTGCTCTTTTTAGCACCCGCGCACGGATTCGTGCGAAAACGCGTTTTAAGCATGCACATGCATCTTTTGGTAGACGAGATTGAAGTTTTCTGCAAAACCACAAGATGTGCATGCAAATGGTGCTTTTCGCAGAACGCGCACGTGGATTTCTACCAAACGACGTGCTAAGCATGCCGATGCTGCTCTTTTTAGCACCCGCGCACGGATTTGTGCGAAAACGCGTTTTAAGCATGCACATGCATCTTTTGGTAGACGAGATTGAAGTTTTCTGCAAAACCACAAGTTGTGCATGCAAATGGTGCTTTTCGCAGAACGCGCACGTGGATTTCTACCAAACAACGTGCTAAGCATGCCGATGCTGCTCTTTTTAGCACCCGCGCACGGATTCGTGCGAAAACGCGTTTTAAGCATGCACAGGCATCTTTTGGTAGACGAGATTGAAGTTTTCTGCAAAAGCACAAGATGTGCATGCAAATGGTGCTTTTCGCAGAACGCGCACGTGGATTTCTACCAAACAACGTGCTAAGCATGCCGATGCTGCTCTTTTTAGCACCCGCGCACGGATTCGTGCGAAAACGCGTTTTAAGCATGCACATGCATCTTTTGGTAGACGAGATTGAAGTTTTCTGCAAAACCACAAGATGTGCATGCAAATGGTGCTTTTCGCAGAACGCGCACGTGGATTTCTACCAAACAACGTGCTAAGCATGCCGATGCTGCTCTTTTTAGCACCCGCGCACGGATTCGTGCGAAAACGCGTTTTAAGCATGCACATGCATCTTTTGGTAGACGAGATTGAAGTTTTCTGCAAAACCACAAGATGTGCATGCAAATGGTGCTTTTCGCAGAACGCGCACGTGGATTTCTACCAAACAACGTGCTAAGCATGCCGATACTGCTCTTTTTAGCACCCGCGCCCGGATTCGTGGGAAAACGCGTTTTAAGCGTGCAGATGCATCTTTTGGTAGACGAGATTGAAGTTTTCTGCAAAACCGCAAGATGTGCATGCAAATGGTGCTTTTCGCAGAACGCGCACGTGGATTTCTACCAAACAACGTGCTAAGCATGCCGATGCTGCTCTTTTTAGCACCCGCGCACGGATTCGTGCGAAAACGCGTTTTAAGCATGCACATGCATCTTTTGGTAGACGAGATTGAAGTTTTCTGCAAAACCACAAGATGTGCATGCAAATGGTGCTTTTCGCAGAACGCCCACGTGGATTTCTACCAAACAACGTGCTAAGCATGCCGATGCTGCTCTTTTTAGCACCCGCGCACGGATTTGTGCGAAAACGCGTTTTAAGCATGCACATGCATCTTTTGGTAGACGAGATTGAAGTTTTCTGCAAAACCACAAGATGTGCATGCAAATGGTGCTTTTCGCAGAACGCGCACGTGGATTTCTACCAAACAACGTGCTAAGCATGCCGATGCTGCTCTTTTTAGCACCCGCACACGGATTCGCGCGAAAACGCGTTTTAAGCATGCACATGCATCTTTTGGTAGACGCGGATGAAGTTTTCTGCAAAACCACAAGATGTGCATGCAAATGGTGCTTTTGGCAGAACGCGCACGTGGATTTCTACCAAACGACGTGCTAAGCATGCCGATGCTGCTCTTTTTAGCACCCGCGCACGGATTTGTGCGAAAACGCATTTTAGGCATGCACATGCATCTTTTGGTAGACGAGATTGAAGTTTTCTGCGAAACCACAAGATGTGCATGCAAATGGTGCTCTTGGCAGAACGCGCACGTGGATTTCTACCAAACAACGTGCTAAGCATGCCGATGCTGCTCTTTTTAGCACCCGCGCACGGATTTGTGCGAAAACGCGTTTTAAGCATGCACATGCATCTTTTGGTAGACGCGGATGAAGTTTTCTGCAAAACCACAAGATGTGCATGCAAATGGTGCTTTTGGCAGAACGCGCACGTGGATTTCTACCAAACGACGTGCTAAGCATGCCGATGCTGCTCTTTTTAGCACCCGCGCACGGATTCGTGCGAAAACGCGTTTTAAGCATGCACATGCATCTTTTGGTAGACGCGGATGAAGTTTTCTGCAAAACCACAAGATGTGCATGCAAATGGTGCTCTTGGCAGAACGCGCACGTGGATTTCTACCAAACGACGTGCTAAGCATGCCGATGCTGCTCTTTTTAGCACCCGCGCACGGATTTGTGCGAAAACGCGTTTTAAGCATGCACATGCATCTTTTGGTAGACGAGATTGAAGTTTTCTGCAAAACCACAAGTTGTGCATGCAAATGGTGCTTTTCGCAGAACGCGCACGTGGATTTCTACCAAACAACGTGCTAAGCATGCCGATGCTGCTCTTTTTAGCACCCGCGCACGGATTCGTGCGAAAACGCGTTTTAAGCATGCACATGCATCTTTTGGTAGACGAGATTGAAGTTTTCTGCAAAACCACAAGATGTGCATGCAAATGGTGCTTTTGGCAGAACGCGCACGTGGATTTCTACCAAACGACGTGCTAAGCATGCCGGTGCTGCTCTTTTTAGCACCCGCGCACGGATTCGCGCGAAAACGCGTTTTAAGCATGCACATGCATCTTTTGGTAGACGCGGATGAAGTTTTCTGCAAAACCACAAGATGTGCATGCAAATGGTGCTTTTGGCAGAACGCGCACGTGGATTTCTACCAAACGACGTGCTAAGCATGCCGATGCTGCTCTTTTTAGCACCCGCGCACGGATTTGTGCGAAAACGCGTTTTAAGCATGCACATGCATCTTTTGGTAGACGAGATTGAAGTTTTCTGCAAAACCACAAGATGTGCATGCAAATGGTGCTCTTGGCAGAACGCGCACGTGGATTTCTACCAAACGACGTGCTAAGCATGCCGATGCTGCTCTTTTTAGCACCCGCGCACGGATTTGTGCGAAAACGCGTTTTAAGCATGCACATGCATCTTTTGGTAGACGCGGATGAAGTTTTCTGCAAAACCACAAGATGTGCATGCAAATGGTGCTTTTGGCAGAACGCGCACGTGGATTTCTACCAAACGACGTGCTAAGCATGCCGATGCTGCTCTTTTTAGCACCCGCGCACGGATTCGTGCGAAAACGCGTTTTAAGCATGCACATGCATCTTTTGGTAGACGCGGATGAAGTTTTCTGCAAAACCACAAGATGTGCATGCAAATGGTGCTCTTGGCAGAACGCGCACGTGGATTTCTACCAAACGACGTGCTAAGCATGCCGATGCTGCTCTTTTTAGCACCCGCGCACGGATTTGTGCGAAAACGCGTTTTAAGCATGCACATGCATCTTTTGGTAGACGAGATTGAAGTTTTCTGCAAAACCACAAGTTGTGCATGCAAATGGTGCTTTTCGCAGAACGCGCACGTGGATTTCTACCAAACAACGTGCTAAGCATGCCGATGCTGCTCTTTTTAGCACCCGCGCACGGATTCGTGCGAAAACGCGTTTTAAGCATGCACATGCATCTTTTGGTAGACGAGATTGAAGTTTTCTGCAAAAGCACAAGATGTGCATGCAAATGGTGCTTTTCGCAGAACGCGCACGTGGATTTCTACCAAACAACGTGCTAAGCATGCCGATGCTGCTCTTTTTAGCACCCGCGCACGGATTCGTGCGAAAACGCGTTTTAAGCATGCACATGCATCTTTTGGTAGACGAGATTGAAGTTTTCTGCAAAACCACAAGATGTGCATGCAAATGGTGCTTTTCGCAGAACGCGCACGTGGATTTCTACCAAACAACGTGCTAAGCATGCCGATGCTGCTCTTTTTAGCACCCGCGCACGGATTCGTGCGAAAACGCGTTTTAAGCATGCACATGCATCTTTTGGTAGACGAGATTGAAGTTTTCTGCAAAACCACAAGATGTGCATGCAAATGGTGCTTTTCGCAGAACGCGCACGTGGATTTCTACCAAACAACGTGCTAAGCATGCCGATGCTGCTCTTTTTAGCACCCGCGCACGGATTCGTGCGAAAACGCGTTTTAAGCATGCACATGCATCTTTTGGTAGACGCGGATGAAGTTTTCTGCAAAACCAGAATATGTGCATGCAAATGGTGCTCTTGGCACAACGCGCACGTGGATTTCTACCAAACAACGTGCTAAGCATGCCGATGCTGCTCTTTTTAGCACCCGCGCACGGATTCGTGCGAAAACGCGTTTTAAGCATGCACATGCATCTTTTGGTAGACGAGATTGAAGTTTTCTGCAAAACCACAAGATGTGCATGCAAATGGTGCTTTTCGCAGAACGCGCACGTGGATTTCTACCAAACAACGTGCTAAGCATACCGATGCTGCTCTTTTTAGCACCCGCGCACGGATTCGTGCGAAAACGCGTTTTAAGCATGCACATGCATCTTTTGGTAGACGCGGATGAAGTTTTCTGCAAAACCACAAGATGTGCATGCAAATGGTGCTTTTCGCAGAACGCGCACGTGGATTTCTACCAAACAACGTGCTAAGCATGCCGATGCTGCTCTTTTTAGCACCCGCGCACGGATTCGTGCGAGAACGCGTTTTAAGCATGCACATGCATCTTTTGGTAGACGCGGATGAAGTTTTCTGCAAAACCACAAGATGTGCATGCAAATGGTGCTTTTGGCAGAACGCGCACGTGGATTTCTACCAAACGACGTGCTAAGCATGCCGATGCTGCTCTTTTTAGCACCCGCGCACGGATTCGTGCGAAAACGCGTTTTAAGCATGCACATGCATCTTTTGGTAGACGCGGATGAAGTTTTCTGCAAAACCACAAGATGTGCATGCAAATGGTGCTCTTGGCAGAACGCGCACGTGGATTTCTACCAAACGACGTGCTAAGCATGCCGATGCTGCTCTTTTTAGCACCCGCGCACGGATTTGTGCGAAAACGCGTTTTAAGCATGCACATGCATCTTTTGGTAGACGAGATTGAAGTTTTCTGCAAAACCACAAGTTGTGCATGCAAATGGTGCTTTCCGCAGAACGCGCACGTGGATTTCTACCAAACAACGTGCTAAGCATGCCGATGCTGCTCTTTTTAGCACCCGCGCACGGATTCGTGCGAAAACGCGTTTTGAGCATGCACATGCATCTTTTGGTAGACGAGATTGAAGTTTTCTGCAAAACCACAAGATGTGCATGCAAATGGTGCTTTTCGCAGAACGCGCACGTTGATTTCTACCAAACAACGTGCTAAGCATGCCGATGCTGCTCTTTTTAGCACCCGCGCACGGATTCGTGCGAAAATGCGTTTTAAGCATGCACATGCATCTTTTGGTAGACGAGATTGAAGTTTTCTGCAAAACCACAAGATGTGCATGCAAATGGTGCTTTTCGCAGAACGCGCACGTGGATTTCTACCAAACAACGTGCTAAGCATGCCGATGCTGCTCTTTTTAGCACCCGCGCACGGATTCGTGCGAGAACGCGTTTTAAGCATGCACATGCATCTTTTGGTAGACGCGGATGAAGTTTTCTGCAAAACCACAAGATGTGCATGCAAATGGTGCTTTTGGCAGAACGCGCACGTGGATTTCTACCAAACGACGTGCTAGGCATGCCGATGCTGCTCTTTTTAGCACCCGCGCACGGATTCGTGCGAAAACGCGTTTTAAGCATGCACATGCATCTTTTGGTAGACGAGATTGAAGTTTTCTGCAAAACCACAAGATGTGCATGCAAATGGTGCTTTTCGCAGAACGCGCACGTGGATTTCTACCAAACAACGTGCTAATCATGCCGATGCTGCTCTTTTTAGCACCCGCGCACGGATTCGTGCGAAAACGCGTTTTAAGCATGCACATGCATCTTTTGGTAGACGCGGATGAAGTTTTCTGCAAAACCACAAGATGTGCATGCAAATGGTGCTCTTGGCAGAACGCGCAGGTGGATTTCTACCAAACAACGTGCTAAGCATGCCGATGCTGCTCTTTTTAGCACCCGCGCACGGATTCGTGCGAAAACGCGTTTTAAGCATGCACATGCATCTTTTGGTAGACGAGATTGAAGTTTTCTGCAAAACCACAAGATGTGCATGCAAATGGTGCTTTTCGCAGAACGCGCACGTGGATTTCTACCAAACAACGTGCTAAGCATGCCGATGCTGCTCTTTTTAGCACCCGCGCACGGATTCGTGCGAAAACGCGTTTTAAGCATGCACATGCATCTTTTGGTAGACGAGATTGAAGTTTTCTGCAAAACCACAAGATGTGCATGCAAATGGTGCTTTTCGCAGAACGCGCACGTGGATTTCTACCAAACAACGTGCTAAGCATGCCGATGCTGCTCTTTTTAGCACCTGCGCACGGATTCGTGCGAAAACGCGTTTTAAGCATGCACATGCATCTTTTGGTAGACGAGATTGAAGTTTTCTGCAAAACCACAAGATGTGCATGCAAATGGTGCTTTTCGCAGAACGCGCACGTGGATTTCTACCAAACAACGTGCTAAGCATGCCGATGCTGCTCTTTTTAGCACCCGCGCACGGATTCGTGCGAAAACGCGTTTTAAGCATGCACATGCATCTTTTGGTAGACGAGATTGAAGTTTTCTGCAAAACCACAAGATGTGCATGCAAATGGTGCTTTTCGCAGAACGCGCACGTGGATTTCTACCAAACAACCTGCTAAGCATGCCGATGCTGCTCTTTTTAGCACCCGCGCACGGATTCGTGCGAAAACGCGTTTTAAGCATGCACATGCATCTTTTGGTAGACGAGATTGAAGTTTTCTGCAAAACCACAAGATGTGCATGCAAATGGTGCTTTTCGCAGAACGCCCACGTGGATTTCTACCAAACAACGTGCTAAGCATGCCGATGCTGCTCTTTTTAGCACCCGCGCACGGATTCGTGCGAGAACGCGTTTTAAGCATGCACATGCATCTTTTGGTAGACGCGGATGAAGTTTTCTGCAAAACCACAAGATGTGCATGCAAATGGTGCTTTTGGCAGAACGCGCACGTGGATTTCTACCAAACGACGTGCTAAGCATGCCGATGCTGCTCTTTTTAGCACCCGCGCACGGATTCGTGCGAAAACGCGTTTTAAGCATGCACATGCATCTTTTGGTAGACGCGGATGAAGTTTTCTGCAAAACCACAAGATGTGCATGCAAATGGTGCTCTTGGCAGAACGCGCACGTGGATTTCTACCAAACGACGTGCTAAGCATGCCGATGCTGCTCTTTTTAGCACCCGCGCACGGATTTGTGCGAAAACGCGTTTTAAGCATGCACATGCATCTTTTGGTAGACGAGATTGAAGTTTTCTGCAAAACCACAAGTTGTGCATGCAAATGGTGCTTTCCGCAGAACGCGCACGTGGATTTCTACCAAACAACGTGCTAAGCATGCCGATGCTGCTCTTTTTAGCACCCGCGCACGGATTCGTGCGAAAACGCGTTTTGAGCATGCACATGCATCTTTTGGTAGACGAGATTGAAGTTTTCTGCAAAACCACAAGATGTGCATGCAAATGGTGCTTTTCGCAGAACGCGCACGTGGATTTCTACCAAACAACGTGCTAAGCATGCCGATGCTGCTCTTTTTAGCACCCGCGCACGGATTCGTGCGAAAATGCGTTTTAAGCATGCACATGCATCTTTTGGTAGACGAGATTGAAGTTTTCTGCAAAACCACAAGATGTGCATGCAAATGGTGCTTTTCGCAGAACGCGCACGTGGATTTCTACCAAACAACGTGCTAAGCATGCCGATGCTGCTCTTTTTAGCACCCGCGCACGGATTCGTGCGAGAACGCGTTTTAAGCATGCACATGCATCTTTTGGTAGACGCGGATGAAGTTTTCTGCAAAACCACAAGATGTGCATGCAAATGGTGCTTTTGGCAGAACGCGCACGTGGATTTCTACCAAACGACGTGCTAGGCATGCCGATGCTGCTCTTTTTAGCACCCGCGCACGGATTCGTGCGAAAACGCGTTTTAAGCATGCACATGCATCTTTTGGTAGACGAGATTGAAGTTTTCTGCAAAACCACAAGATGTGCATGCAAATGGTGCTTTTCGCAGAACGCGCACGTGGATTTCTACCAAACAACGTGCTAATCATGCCGATGCTGCTCTTTTTAGCACCCGCGCACGGATTCGTGCGAAAACGCGTTTTAAGCATGCACATGCATCTTTTGGTAGACGCGGATGAAGTTTTCTGCAAAACCACAAGATGTGCATGCAAATGGTGCTCTTGGCAGAACGCGCACGTGGATTTCTACCAAACAACGTGCTAAGCATGCCGATGCTGCTCTTTTTAGCACCCGCGCACGGATTCGTGCGAAAACGCGTTTTAAGCATGCACATGCATCTTTTGGTAGACGAGATTGAAGTTTTCTGCAAAACCACAAGATGTGCATGCAAATGGTGCTTTTCGCAGAACGCGCACGTGGATTTCTACCAAACAACGTGCTAAGCATGCCGATGCTGCTCTTTTTAGCACCCGCGCACGGATTCGTGCGAAAACGCGTTTTAAGCATGCACATGCATCTTTTGGTAGACGAGATTGAAGTTTTCTGCAAAACCACAAGATGTGCATGCAAATGGTGCTTTTCGCAGAACGCGCACGTGGATTTCTACCAAACAACGTGCTAAGCATGCCGATGCTGCTCTTTTTAGCACCTGCGCACGGATTCGTGCGAAAACGCGTTTTAAGCATGCACATGCATCTTTTGGTAGACGAGATTGAAGTTTTCTGCAAAACCACAAGATGTGCATGCAAATGGTGCTTTTCGCAGAACGCGCACGTGGATTTCTACCAAACAACGTGCTAAGCATGCCGATGCTGCTCTTTTTAGCACCCGAGCACGGATTCGTGCGAAAACGCGTTTTAAGCATGCACATGCATCTTTTGGTAGACGAGATTGAAGTTTTCTGCAAAACCACAAGATGTGCATGCAAATGGTGCTTTTCGCAGAACGCGCACGTGGATTTCTACCAAACAACCTGCTAAGCATGCCGATGCTGCTCTTTTTAGCACCCGCGCACGGATTCGTGCGAAAACGCGTTTTAAGCATGCACATGCATCTTTTGGTAGACGAGATTGAAGTTTTCTGCAAAACCACAAGATGTGCATGCAAATGGTGCTTTTCGCAGAACGCCCACGTGGATTTCTACCAAACAACGTGCTAAGCATGCCGATGCTGCTCTTTTTAGCACCCGCGCACGGATTTGTGCGAAAACGCGTTTTAAGCATGCACATGCATCTTTTGGTAGACGAGATTGAAGTTTTCTACAAAACCACAAGATGTGCATGCAAATGGTGCTTTTCGCAGAACGCGCACGTGGATTTCTACCAAACAACGTGCTAAGCATGCCGATGCTGCTCTTTTTAGCACCCGCGCACGGATTCGTGCGAAAACGCGTTTTAAGCATGCACATGCATCTTTTGGTAGACGAGATTGAAGTTTTCTGCAAAACCACAAGATGTGCATGCAAATGGTGCTTTTCGCAGAACGCGCACGTGGATTTCTACCAAACGACGTGCTAAGCATGCCGATGCTGCTCTTTTTAGCACCCGCGCACGGATTTGTGCGAAAACGCGTTTTAAGCATGCACATGCATCTTTTGGTAGACGAGATTGAAGTTTTCTGCAAAACCACTAGTTGTGCATGCAAATGGTGCTTTCCGCAGAACGCGCACGTGGATTTCTACCAAACAACGTGCTAAGCATGCCGATGCTGCTCTTTTTAGCACCTGCGCACGGATTCGTGCGAAAACGCGTTTTAAGCATGCACATGCATCTTTTGGTAGACGAGATTGAAGTTTTCTGCAAAAGCACAAGATGTGCATGCAAATGGTGCTTTTCGCAGAACGCGCACGTGGATTTCTACCAAACAACGTGCTAAGCATGCCGATGCTGCTCTTTTTAGCACCCGCGCACGGATTCGTGCGAAAACGCGTTTTAAGCATGCACATGCATCTTTTGGTAGACGAGATTGAAGTTTTCTGCAAAACCACAAGATGTGCATGCAAATGGTGCTTTTCGCAGAACGCGCACGTGGATTTCTACCAAACAACGTGCTAAGCATGCCGATGCTGCTCTTTTTAGCACCCGCGCACGGATTCGTGCGAAAACGCGTTTTAAGCATGCACATGCATATTTTGGTAGACGAGATTGAAGTTTTCTGCAAAACCACAAGATGTGCATGCAAATGGTGCTTTTCGCAGAACGCGCACGTGGATTTCTACCAAACAACGTGCTAAGCATGCCGATGCTGCTCTTTTTAGCACCCGCGCACGGATTCGTGCGAAAACGCGTTTTAAGCATGCACATGCATCTTTTGGTAGACGCGGATGAAGTTTTCTGCAAAACCAGAATATGTGCATGCAAATGGTGCTCTTGGCACAACGCGCACGTGGATTTCTACCAAACAACGTGCTAAGCATGCCGATGCTGCTCTTTTTAGCACCCGCGCACGGATTCGTGCGAAAACGCGTTTTAAGCATGCACATGCATCTTTTGGTAGACGAGATTGAAGTTTTCTGCAAAACCACAAGATGTGCATGCAAATGGTGCTTTTCGCAGAACGCGCACGTGGATTTCTACCAAACAACGTGCTAAGCATACCGATGCTGCTCTTTTTAGCACCCGCGCACGGATTCGTGCGAAAACGCGTTTTAAGCATGCACATGCATCTTTTGGTAGACGCGGATGAAGTTTTCTGCAAAACCACAAGATGTGCATGCAAATGGTGCTTTTCGCAGAACGCGCACGTGGATTTCTACCAAACAACGTGCTAAGCATGCCGATGCTGCTCTTTTTAGCACCCGCGCACGGATTCGTGCGAGAACGCGTTTTAAGCATGCACATGCATCTTTTGGTAGACGCGGATGAAGTTTTCTGCAAAACCACAAGATGTGCATGCAAATGGTGCTTTTGGCAGAACGCGCACGTGGATTTCTACCAAACGACGTGCTAAGCATGCCGATGCTGCTCTTTTTAGCACCCGCGCACGGATTCGTGCGAAAACGCGTTTTAAGCATGCACATGCATCTTTTGGTAGACGCGGATGAAGTTTTCTGCAAAACCACAAGATGTGCATGCAAATGGTGCTCTTGGCAGAACGCGCACGTGGATTTCTACCAAACGACGTGCTAAGCATGCCGATGCTGCTCTTTTTAGCACCCGCGCACGGATTTGTGCGAAAACGCGTTTTAAGCATGCACATGCATCTTTTGGTAGACGAGATTGAAGTTTTCTGCAAAACCACAAGTTGTGCATGCAAATGGTGCTTTTCGCAGAACGCGCACGTGGATTTCTACCAAACAACGTGCTAAGCATGCCGATGCTGCTCTTTTTAGCACCCGCGCACGGATTCGTGCGAAAACGCGTTTTAAGCATGCACATGCATCTTTTGGTAGACGAGATTGAAGTTTTCTGCAAAACCACAAGATGTGCATGCAAATGGTGCTTTTCGCAGAACGCGCACGTGGATTTCTACCAAACAACGTGCTAATCATGCCGATGCTGCTCTTTTTAGCACCCGCGCACGGATTCGTGCGAAAACGCGTTTTAAGCATGCACATGCATCTTTTGGTAGACGCGGATGAAGTTTTCTGCAAAACCACAAGATGTGCATGCAAATGGTGCTCTTGGCAGAACGCGCACGTGGATTTCTACCAAACAACGTGCTAAGCATGCCGATGCTGCTCTTTTTAGCA
The DNA here is from genome assembly GCF_023375885.2 of Dermacentor andersoni. Lineage (NCBI taxonomy): Eukaryota > Metazoa > Arthropoda > Arachnida > Ixodida > Ixodidae > Dermacentor > Dermacentor andersoni. The sequence continues at coordinate 52,939 of NW_027315023.1, forward strand.
CCCGCGCACGGATTCGTGCGAAAACGCGTTTTAAGCATGCACATGCATCTTTTGGTAGACGAGATTGAAGTTTTCTGCAAAACCACAAGATGTGCATGCAAATGGTGCTTTTCGCAGAACGCGCACGTGGATTTCTACCAAACAACGTGCTAAGCATGCCGATGCTGCTCTTTTTAGCACCCGCGCACGGATTCGTGCGAAAACGCGTTTTAAGCATGCACATGCATCTTTTGGTAGACGAGATTGAAGTTTTCTGCAAAACCACAAGATGTGCATGCAAATGGTGCTTTTCGCAGAACGCGCACGTGGATTTCTACCAAACAACGTGCTAAGCATGCCGATGCTGCTCTTTTTAGCACCTGCGCACGGATTCGTGCGAAAACGCGTTTTAAGCATGCACATGCATCTTTTGGTAGACGAGATTGAAGTTTTCTGCAAAACCACAAGATGTGCATGCAAATGGTGCTTTTCGCAGAACGCGCACGTGGATTTCTACCAAACAACGTGCTAAGCATGCCGATGCTGCTCTTTTTAGCACCCGCGCACGGATTCGTGCGAAAACGCGTTTTAAGCATGCACATGCATCTTTTGGTAGACGAGATTGAAGTTTTCTGCAAAACCACAAGATGTGCATGCAAATGGTGCTTTTCGCAGAACGCGCACGTGGATTTCTACCAAACAACCTGCTAAGCATGCCGATGCTGCTCTTTTTAGCACCCGCGCACGGATTCGTGCGAAAACGCGTTTTAAGCATGCACATGCATCTTTTGGTAGACGAGATTGAAGTTTTCTGCAAAACCACAAGATGTGCATGCAAATGGTGCTTTTCGCAGAACGCCCACGTGGATTTCTACCAAACAACGTGCTAAGCATGCCGATGCTGCTCTTTTTAGCACCCGCGCACGGATTTGTGCGAAAACGCGTTTTAAGCATGCACATGCATCTTTTGGTAGACGAGATTGAAGTTTTCTACAAAACCACAAGATGTGCATGCAAATGGTGCTTTTCGCAGAACGCGCACGTGGATTTCTACCAAACAACGTGCTAAGCATGCCGATGCTGCTCTTTTTAGCACCCGCGCACGGATTCGTGCGAAAACGCGTTTTAAGCATGCACATGCATCTTTTGGTAGACGAGATTGAAGTTTTCTGCAAAACCACAAGATGTGCATGCAAATGGTGCTTTTCGCAGAACGCGCACGTGGATTTCTACCAAACGACGTGCTAAGCATGCCGATGCTGCTCTTTTTAGCACCCGCGCACGGATTTGTGCGAAAACGCGTTTTAAGCATGCACATGCATCTTTTGGTAGACGAGATTGAAGTTTTCTGCAAAACCACTAGTTGTGCATGCAAATGGTGCTTTCCGCAGAACGCGCACGTGGATTTCTACCAAACAACGTGCTAAGCATGCCGATGCTGCTCTTTTTAGCACCCGCGCACGGATTCGTGCGAAAACGCGTTTTAAGCATGCACATGCATCTTTTGGTAGACGAGATTGAAGTTTTCTGCAAAAGCACAAGATGTGCATGCAAATGGTGCTTTTCGCAGAACGCGCACGTGGATTTCTACCAAACAACGTGCTAAGCATGCCGATGCTGCTCTTTTTAGCACCCGCGCACGGATTCGTGCGAAAACGCGTTTTAAGCATGCACATGCATCTTTTGGTAGACGAGATTGAAGTTTTCTGCAAAACCACAAGATGTGCATGCAAATGGTGCTTTTCGCAGAACGCGCACGTGGATTTCTACCAAACAACGTGCTAAGCATGCCGATGCTGCTCTTTTTAGCACCCGCGCACGGATTCGTGCGAAAACGCGTTTTAAGCATGCACATGCATATTTTGGTAGACGAGATTGAAGTTTTCTGCAAAACCACAAGATGTGCATGCAAATGGTGCTTTTCGCAGAACGCGCACGTGGATTTCTACCAAACAACGTGCTAAGCATGCCGATGCTGCTCTTTTTAGCACCCGCGCACGGATTCGTGCGAAAACGCGTTTTAAGCATGCACATGCATCTTTTGGTAGACGCGGATGAAGTTTTCTGCAAAACCAGAATATGTGCATGCAAATGGTGCTCTTGGCACAACGCGCACGTGGATTTCTACCAAACAACGTGCTAAGCATGCCGATGCTGCTCTTTTTAGCACCCGCGCACGGATTCGTGCGAAAACGCGTTTTAAGCATGCACATGCATCTTTTGGTAGACGAGATTGAAGTTTTCTGCAAAACCACAAGATGTGCATGCAAATGGTGCTTTTCGCAGAACGCGCACGTGGATTTCTACCAAACAACGTGCTAAGCATACCGATGCTGCTCTTTTTAGCACCCGCGCACGGATTCGTGCGAAAACGCGTTTTAAGCATGCACATGCATCTTTTGGTAGACGCGGATGAAGTTTTCTGCAAAACCACAAGATGTGCATGCAAATGGTGCTTTTCGCAGAACGCGCACGTGGATTTCTACCAAACAACGTGCTAAGCATGCCGATGCTGCTCTTTTTAGCACCCGCGCACGGATTCGTGCGAGAACGCGTTTTAAGCATGCACATGCATCTTTTGGTAGACGCGGATGAAGTTTTCTGCAAAACCACAAGATGTGCATGCAAATGGTGCTTTTGGCAGAACGCGCACGTGGATTTCTACCAAACGACGTGCTAAGCATGCCGATGCTGCTCTTTTTAGCACCCGCGCACGGATTCGTGCGAAAACGCGTTTTAAGCATGCACATGCATCTTTTGGTAGACGCGGATGAAGTTTTCTGCAAAACCACAAGATGTGCATGCAAATGGTGCTCTTGGCAGAACGCGCACGTGGATTTCTACCAAACGACGTGCTAAGCATGCCGATGCTGCTCTTTTTAGCACCCGCGCACGGATTTGTGCGAAAACGCGTTTTAAGCATGCACATGCATCTTTTGGTAGACGAGATTGAAGTTTTCTGCAAAACCACAAGTTGTGCATGCAAATGGTGCTTTTCGCAGAACGCGCACGTGGATTTCTACCAAACAACGTGCTAAGCATGCCGATGCTGCTCTTTTTAGCACCCGCGCACGGATTCGTGCGAAAACGCGTTTTAAGCATGCACATGCATCTTTTGGTAGACGAGATTGAAGTTTTCTGCAAAACCACAAGATGTGCATGCAAATGGTGCTTTTGGCAGAACGCGCACGTGGATTTCTACCAAACGACGTGCTAAGCATGCCGGTGCTGCTCTTTTTAGCACCCGCGCACGGATTCGCGCGAAAACGCGTTTTAAGCATGCACATGCATCTTTTGGTAGACGCGGATGAAGTTTTCTGCAAAACCACAAGATGTGCATGCAAATGGTGCTTTTGGCAGAACGCGCACGTGGATTTCTACCAAACGACGTGCTAAGCATGCCGATGCTGCTCTTTTTAGCACCCGCGCACGGATTTGTGCGAAAACGCGTTTTAAGCATGCACATGCATCTTTTGGTAGACGAGATTGAAGTTTTCTGCAAAACCACAAGATGTGCATGCAAATGGTGCTTTTGGCAGAACGCGCACGTGGATTTCTACCAAACGACGTGCTAAGCATGCCGATGCTGCTCTTTTTAGCACCCGCACACGGATTCGCGCGAAAACGCGTTTTAAGCATGCACATGCATCTTTTGGTAGACGCGGATGAAGTTTTCTGCAAAACCACAAGATGTGCATGCAAATGGTGCTTTTGGCAGAACGCGCACGTGGATTTCTACCAAACGACGTGCTAAGCATGCCGATGCTGCTCTTTTTAGCACCCGCGCACGGATTCGTGCGAAAACGCGTTTTAAGCATGCACATGCATCTTTTGGTAGACGCGGATGAAGTTTTCTGCAAAACCACAAGATGTGCATGCAAATGGTGCTCTTGGCAGAACGCGCACGTGGATTTCTACCAAACGACGTGCTAAGCATGCCGATGCTGCTCTTTTTAGCACCCGCGCACGGATTTGTGCGAAAACGCGTTTTAAGCATGCACATGCATCTTTTGGTACACGAGATTGAAGTTTTCTGCAAAACCACAAGTTGTGCATGCAAATGGTGCTTTTCGCAGAACGCGCACGTGGATTTCTACCAAACAACGTGCTAAGCATGCCGATGCTGCTCTTTTTAGCACCCGCGCACGGATTCGTGCGAAAACGCGTTTTAAGCATGCACATGCATCTTTTGGTAGACGAGATTGAAGTTTTCTGCAAAACCACAAGATGTGCATGCAAATGGTGCTTTTGGCAGAACGCGCACGTGGATTTCTACCAAACGACGTGCTAAGCATGCCGGTGCTGCTCTTTTTAGCACCCGCGCACGGATTCGCGCGAAAACGCGTTTTAAGCATGCACATGCATCTTTTGGTAGACGCGGATGAAGTTTTCTGCAAAACCACAAGATGTGCATGCAAATGGTGCTTTTGGCAGAACGCGCACGTGGATTTCTACCAAACGACGTGCTAAGCATGCCGATGCTGCTCTTTTTAGCACCCGCGCACGGATTTGTGCGAAAACGCGTTTTAAGCATGCACATGCATCTTTTGGTAGACGAGATTGAAGTTTTCTGCAAAACCACAAGATGTGCATGCAAATGGTGCTTTTGGCAGAACGCGCACGTGGATTTCTACCAAACGACGTGCTAAGCATGCCGATGCTGCTCTTTTTAGCACCCGCACACGGATTCGCGCGAAAACGCGTTTTAAGCATGCACATGCATCTTTTGGTAGACGCGGATGAAGTTTTCTGCAAAACCACAAGATGTGCATGCAAATGGTGCTTTTGGCAGAACGCGCACGTGGATTTCTACCAAACGACGTGCTAAGCATGCCGATGCTGCTCTTTTTAGCACCCGCGCACGGATTTGTGCGAAAACGCGTTTTAAGCATGCACATGCATCTTTTGGTAGACGAGATTGAAGTTTTCTGCAAAACCACAAGTTGTGCATGCAAATGGTGCTTTCCGCAGAACGCGCACGTGGATTTCTACCAAACAACGTGCTAAGCATGCCGATGCTGCTCTTTTTAGCACCCGCGCACGGATTCGTGCGAAAACGCGTTTTGAGCATGCACATGCATCTTTTGGTAGACGAGATTGAAGTTTTCTGCAAAACCACAAGATGTGCATGCAAATGGTGCTTTTCGCAGAACGCGCACGTGGATTTCTACCAAACAACGTGCTAAGCATGCCGATGCTGCTCTTTTTAGCACCCGCGCACGGATTCGTGCGAAAATGCGTTTTAAGCATGCACATGCATCTTTTGGTAGACGAGATTGAAGTTTTCTGCAAAACCACAAGATGTGCATGCAAATGGTGCTTTTCGCAGAACGCGCACGTGGATTTCTACCAAACAACGTGCTAAGCATGCCGATGCTGCTCTTTTTAGCACCCGCGCACGGATTCGTGCGAAAACGCGTTTTAAGCATGCACATGCATCTTTTGGTAGACGCGGATGAAGTTTTCTGCAAAACCACAAGATGTGCATGCAAATGGTGCTCTTGGCAGAACGCGCACGTGGATTTCTACCAAACGACGTGCTAAGCATGCCGATGCTGCTCTTTTTAGCACCCGCGCACGGATTTGTGCGAAAACGCGTTTTAAGCATGCACATGCATCTTTTGGTAGACGAGATTGAAGTTTTCTGCAAAACCACAAGTTGTGCATGCAAATGGTGCTTTCCGCAGAACGCGCACGTGGATTTCTACCAAACAACGTGCTAAGCATGCCGATGCTGCTCTTTTTAGCACCCGCGCACGGATTCGTGCGAAAACGCGTTTTGAGCATGCACATGCATCTTTTGGTAGACGAGATTGAAGTTTTCTGCAAAACCACAAGATGTGCATGCAAATGGTGCTTTTCGCAGAACGCGCACGTGGATTTCTACCAAACAACGTGCTAAGCATGCCGATGCTGCTCTTTTTAGCACCCGCGCACGGATTCGTGCGAAAATGCGTTTTAAGCATGCACATGCATCTTTTGGTAGACGAGATTGAAGTTTTCTGCAAAACCACAAGATGTGCATGCAAATGGTGCTTTTCGCAGAACGCGCACGTGGATTTCTACCAAACAACGTGCTAAGCATGCCGATGCTGCTCTTTTTAGCACCCGCGCACGGATTCGTGCGAGAACGCGTTTTAAGCATGCACATGCATCTTTTGGTAGACGCGGATGAAGTTTTCTGCAAAACCACAAGATGTGCATGCAAATGGTGCTTTTGGCAGAACGCGCACGTGGATTTCTACCAAACGACGTGCTAGGCATGCCGATGCTGCTCTTTTTAGCACCCGCGCACGGATTCGTGCGAAAACGCGTTTTAAGCATGCACATGCATCTTTTGGTAGACGAGATTGAAGTTTTCTGCAAAACCACAAGATGTGCATGCAAATGGTGCTTTTCGCAGAACGCGCACGTGGATTTCTACCAAACAACGTGCTAATCATGCCGATGCTGCTCTTTTTAGCACCCGCGCACGGATTCGTGCGAAAACGCGTTTTAAGCATGCACATGCATCTTTTGGTAGACGCGGATGAAGTTTTCTGCAAAACCACAAGATGTGCATGCAAATGGTGCTCTTGGCAGAACGCGCACGTGGATTTCTACCAAACAACGTGCTAAGCATGCCGATGCTGCTCTTTTTAGCACCCGCGCACGGATTCGTGCGAAAACGCGTTTTAAGCATGCACATGCATCTTTTGGTAGACGAGATTGAAGTTTTCTGCAAAACCACAAGATGTGCATGCAAATGGTGCTTTTCGCAGAACGCGCACGTGGATTTCTACCAAACAACGTGCTAAGCATGCCGATGCTGCTCTTTTTAGCACCCGCGCACGGATTCGTGCGAAAACGCGTTTTAAGCATGCACATGCATCTTTTGGTAGACGAGATTGAAGTTTTCTGCAAAACCACAAGATGTGCATGCAAATGGTGCTTTTCGCAGAACGCGCACGTGGATTTCTACCAAACAACGTGCTAAGCATGCCGATGCTGCCCTTTTTAGCACCTGCGCACGGATTCGTGCGAAAACGCGTTTTAAGCATGCACATGCATCTTTTCGTAGACGACATTGAAGTTTTCTGCAAAACCACAAGATGTGCATGCAAATGGTGCTTTTCGCAGAACGCGCACGTGGATTTCTACCAAACAACGTGCTAAGCATGCCGATGCTGCTCTTTTTAGCACCCGCGCACGGATTCGTGCGAAAACGCGTTTTAAGCATGCACATGCATCTTTTGGTAGACGAGATTGAAGTTTTCTGCAAAACCACAAGATGTGCATGCAAATGGTGCTTTTCGCAGAACGCGCACGTGGATTTCTACCAAACAACCTGCTAAGCATGCCGATGCTGCTCTTTTTAGCACCCGCGCACGGATTCGTGCGAAAACGCGTTTTAAGCATGCACATGCATCTTTTTGAAGTTTTCTGCAAAACCACAAGATGTGCATGCAAATGGTGCTTTTCGCAGAACGCCCACGTGGATTTCTACCAAACAACGTGCTAAGCATGCCGATGCTGCTCTTTTTAGCACCCGTGCACGGATTTGTGCGAAAACGCGTTTTAAGCATGCACATGCATCTTTTGGTAGACGAGATTGAAGTTTTCTACAAAACCACAAGATGTGCATGCAAATGGTGCTTTTCGCAGAACGCGCACGTGGATTTCTACCAAACAACGTGCTAAGCATGCCGATGCTGCTCTTTTTAGCACCCGCGCACGGATTCGTGCGAAAACGCGTTTTAAGCATGCACATGCATCTTTTGGTAGACGAGATTGAAGTTTTCTGCAAAACCACAAGATGTGCATGCAAATGGTGCTTTTCGCAGAACGCGCACGTGGATTTCTACCAAACGACGTGCTAAGCATGCCGATGCTGCTCTTTTTAGCACCCGCGCACGGATTTGTGCGAAAACGCGTTTTAAGCATGCACATGCATCTTTTGGTAGACGAGATTGAAGTTTTCTGCAAAACCACTAGTTGTGCATGCAAATGGTGCTTTCCGCAGAACGCGCACGTGGATTTCTACCAAACAACGTGCTAAGCATGCCGATGCTGCTCTTTTTAGCACCCGCGCACGGATTCGTGCGAAAACGCGTTTTAAGCATGCACATGCATCTTTTGGTAGACGAGATTGAAGTTTTCTGCAAAAGCACAAGATGTGCATGCAAATGGTGCTTTTCGCAGAACGCGCACGTGGATTTCTACCAAACAACGTGCTAAGCATGCCGATGCTGCTCTTTTTAGCACCCGCGCACGGATTCGTGCGAAAACGCGTTTTAAGCATGCACATGCATCTTTTGGTAGACGAGATTGAAGTTTTCTGCAAAACCACAAGATGTGCATGCAAATGGTGCTTTTCGCAGAACGCGCACGTGGATTTCTACCAAACAACGTGCTAAGCATGCCGATGCTGCTCTTTTTAGCACCCGCGCACGGATTCGTGCGAAAACGCGTTTTAAGCATGCACATGCATCTTTTGGTAGACGCGGATGAAGTTTTCTGCAAAACCAGAATATGTGCATGCAAATGGTGCTCTTGGCACAACGCGCACGTGGATTTCTACCAAACAACGTGCTAAGCATGCCGATGCTGCTCTTTTTAGCACCCGCGCACGGATTCGTGCGAAAACGCGTTTTAAGCATGCACATGCATCTTTTGGTAGACGAGATTGAAGTTTTCTGCAAAACCACAAGATGTGCATGCAAATGGTGCTTTTCGCAGAACGCGCACGTGGATTTCTACCAAACAACGTGCTAAGCATACCGATGCTGCTCTTTTTAGCACCCGCGCACGGATTCGTGCGAAAACGCGTTTTAAGCATGCACATGCATCTTTTGGTAGACGCGGATGAAGTTTTCTGCAAAACCACAAGATGTGCATGCAAATGGTGCTTTTCGCAGAACGCGCACGTGGATTTCTACCAAACAACGTGCTAAGCATGCCGATGCTGCTCTTTTTAGCACCCGCGCACGGATTCGTGCGAGAACGCGTTTTAAGCATGCACATGCATCTTTTGGTAGACGCGGATGAAGTTTTCTGCAAAACCACAAGATGTGCATGCAAATGGTGCTTTTGGCAGAACGCGCACGTGGATTTCTACCAAACGACGTGCTAAGCATGCCGATGCTGCTCTTTTTAGCACCCGCGCACGGATTCGTGCGAAAACGCGTTTTAAGCATGCACATGCATCTTTTGGTAGACGCGGATGAAGTTTTCTGCAAAACCACAAGATGTGCATGCAAATGGTGCTCTTGGCAGAACGCGCACGTGGATTTCTACCAAACGACGTGCTAAGCATGCCGATGCTGCTCTTTTTAGCACCCGCGCACGGATTTGTGCGAAAAACGCGTTTTAAGCATGCACATGCATCTTTTGGTAGACGAGATTGAAGTTTTCTGCAAAACCACAAGTTGTGCATGCAAATGGTGCTTTTCGCAGAACGCGCACGTGGATTTCTACCAAACAACGTGCTAAGCATGCCGATGCTGCTCTTTTTAGCACCCGCGCACGGATTCGTGCGAAAACGCGTTTTAAGCATGCACATGCATCTTTTGGTAGACGAGATTGAAGTTTTCTGCAAAACCACAAGATGTGCATGCAAATGGTGCTTTTGGCAGAACGCGCACGTGGATTTCTACCAAACGACGTGCTAAGCATGCCGGTGCTGCTCTTTTTAGCACCCGCGCACGGATTCGCGCGAAAACGCGTTTTAAGCATGCACATGCATCTTTTGGTAGACGCGGATGAAGTTTTCTGCAAAACCACAAGATGTGCATGCAAATGGTGCTTTTGGCAGAACGCGCACGTGGATTTCTACCAAACGACGTGCTAAGCATGCCGATGCTGCTCTTTTTAGCACCCGCGCACGGATTTGTGCGAAAACGCGTTTTAAGCATGCACATGCATCTTTTGGTAGACGAGATTGAAGTTTTCTGCAAAACCACAAGATGTGCATGCAAATGGTGCTTTTGGCAGAACGCGCACGTGGATTTCTACCAAACGACGTGCTAAGCATGCCGATGCTGCTCTTTTTAGCACCCGCACACGGATTCGCGCGAAAACGCGTTTTTAAGCATGCACATGCATCTTTTTGGTAGACGCGGATGAAGTTTTCTGCAAAACCACAAGATGTGCATGCAAATGGTGCTTTTGGCAGAACGCGCACGTGGATTTCTACCAAACGACGTGCTAAGCATGCCGATGCTGCTCTTTTTAGCACCCGCGCACGGATTTGTGCGAAAACGCGTTTTAAGCATGCACATGCATCTTTTGGTAGACGAGATTGAAGTTTTCTGCAAAACCACAAGATGTGCATGCAAATGGTGCTCTTGGCAGAACGCGCACGTGGATTTCTACCAAACAACGTGCTAAGCATGCCGATGCTGCTCTTTTTAGCACCCGCGCACGGATTCGTGCGAAAACGCGTTTTAAGCATGCACATGCATCTTTTGGTAGACGCGGATGAAGTTTTCTGCAAAACCACAAGATGTGCATGCAAATGGTGCTCTTGGCAGAACGCGCACGTGGATTTCTACCAAACGACGTGCTAAGCATGCCGATGCTGCTCTTTTTAGCACCCGCGCACGGATTTGTGCGAAACGCGTTTTAAGCATGCACATGCATCTTTTGGTAGACGAGATTGAAGTTTTCTGCAAAACCACAAGTTGTGCATGCAAATGGTGCTTTTCGCAGAACGCGCACGTGGATTTCTACCAAACAACGTGCTAAGCATGCCGATGCTGCTCTTTTTAGCACCCGCGCACGGATTCGTGCGAAAACGCGTTTTAAGCATGCACATGCATCTTTTGGTAGACGAGATTGAAGTTTTCTGCAAAACCACAAGATGTGCATGCAAATGGTGCTTTTGGCAGAACGCGCACGTGGATTTCTACCAAACGACGTGCTAAGCATGCCGGTGCTGCTCTTTTTAGCACCCGCGCACGGATTCGCGCGAAAACGCGTTTTTAAGCATGCACATGCATCTTTTGGTAGACGCGGATGAAGTTTTCTGCAAAACCACAAGATGTGCATGCAAATGGTGCTTTTGGCAGAACGCGCACGTGGATTTCTACCAAACGACGTGCTAAGCATGCCGATGCTGCTCTTTTTAGCACCCGCGCACGGATTTGTGCGAAAACGCGTTTTTAAGCATGCACATGCATCTTTTGGTAGACGAGATTGAAGTTTTCTGCAAAACCACAAGATGTGCATGCAAATGGTGCTCTTGGCAGAACGCGCACGTGGATTTCTACCAAACGACGTGCTAAGCATGCCGATGCTGCTCTTTTTAGCACCCGCGCACGGATTTGTGCGAAAACGCGTTTTAAGCATGCACATGCATCTTTTGGTAGACGCGGATGAAGTTTTCTGCAAAACCACAAGATGTGCATGCAAATGGTGCTTTTGGCAGAACGCGCACGTGGATTTCTACCAAACGACGTGCTAAGCATGCCGATGCTGCTCTTTTTAGCACCCGCGCACGGATTCGTGCGAAAACGCGTTTTAAGCATGCACATGCATCTTTTGGTAGACGCGGATGAAGTTTTCTGCAAAACCACAAGATGTGCATGCAAATGGTGCTCTTGGCAGAACGCGCACGTGGATTTCTACCAAACGACGTGCTAAGCATGCCGATGCTGCTCTTTTTAGCACCCGCGCCACGGATTTGTGCGAAAACGCGTTTTAAGCATGCACATTGAATCTTTTGGTAGACGAGATTGAAGTTTTCTGCAAAACCACAAGTTGTGCATGCAAATGGTGCTTTTCGCAGAACGCGCACGTGGATTTCTACCAAACAACGTGCTAAGCATGCCGATGCTGCTCTTTTTAGCACCCGCGCACGGATTCGTGCGAAAACGCGTTTTAAGCATGCACATGCATCTTTTGGTAGACGAGATTGAAGTTTTCTGCAAAAGCACAAGATGTGCATGCAAATGGTGCTTTTCGCAGAACGCGCACGTGGATTTCTACCAAACAACGTGCTAAGCATGCCGATGCTGCTCTTTTTAGCACCCGCGCACGGATTCGTGCGAAAACGCGTTTTTAAGCATGCACATGCATCTTTTGGTAGACGAGATTGAAGTTTTCTGCAAAACCACAAGATGTGCATGCAAATGGTGCTTTTCGCAGAACGCGCACGTGGATTTCTACCAAACAACGTGCTAAGCATGCCGATGCTGCTCTTTTTAGCACCCGCGCACGGATTCGTGCGAAAACGCGTTTTAAGCATGCACATGCATCTTTTGGTAGACGAGATTGAAGTTTTCTGCAAAACCACAAGATGTGCATGCAAATGGTGCTTTTCGCAGAACGCGCACGTGGATTTCTACCAAACAACGTGCTAAGCATGCCGATGCTGCTCTTTTTAGCACCCGCGCACGGATTCGTGCGAAAACGCGTTTTAAGCATGCACATGCATCTTTTGGTAGACGCGGATGAAGTTTTCTGCAAAACCAGAATATGTGCATGCAAATGGTGCTCTTGGCACAACGCGCACGTGGATTTCTACCAAACAACGTGCTAAGCATGCCGATGCTGCTCTTTTTAGCACCCGCGCACGGATTCGTGCGAAAACGCGTTTTAAGCATGCACATGCATCTTTTGGTAGACGAGATTGAAGTTTTCTGCAAAACCACAAGATGTGCATGCAAATGGTGCTTTTCGCAGAACGCGCACGTGGATTTCTACCAAACAACGTGCTAAGCATACCGATGCTGCTCTTTTTAGCACCCGCGCACGGATTCGTGCGAAAACGCGTTTTAAGCATGCACATGCATCTTTTGGTAGACGCGGATGAAGTTTTCTGCAAAACCACAAGATGTGCATGCAAATGGTGCTTTTCGCAGAACGCGCACGTGGATTTCTACCAAACAACGTGCTAAGCATGCCGATGCTGCTCTTTTTAGCACCCGCGCACGGATTCGTGCGAGAACGCGTTTTAAGCATGCACATGCATCTTTTGGTAGACGCGGATGAAGTTTTCTGCAAAACCACAAGATGTGCATGCAAATGGTGCTCTTGGCAGAACGCGCACGTGGATTTCTACCAAACGACGTGCTAAGCATGCCGATGCTGCTCTTTTTAGCACCCGCGCACGGATTCGTGCGAAAACGCGTTTTAAGCATGCACATGCATCTTTTGGTAGACGCGGATGAAGTTTTCTGCAAAACCACAAGATGTGCATGCAAATGGTGCTCTTGGCAGAACGCGCACGTGGATTTCTACCAAACGACGTGCTAAGCATGCCGATGCTGCTCTTTTTAGCACCCGCGCACGGATTTGTGCGAAAACGCGTTTTAAGCATGCACATGCATCTTTTGGTAGACGAGATTGAAGTTTTCTGCAAAACCACAAGTTGTGCATGCAAATGGTGCTTTCCGCAGAACGCGCACGTGGATTTCTACCAAACAACGTGCTAAGCATGCCGATGCTGCTCTTTTTAGCACCCGCGCACGGATTCGTGCGAAAACGCGTTTTGAGCATGCACATGCATCTTTTGGTAGACGAGATTGAAGTTTTCTGCAAAACCACAAGATGTGCATGCAAATGGTGCTTTTCGCAGAACGCGCACGTGGATTTCTACCAAACAACGTGCTAAGCATGCCGATGCTGCTCTTTTTAGCACCCGCGCACGGATTCGTGCGAAAATGCGTTTTAAGCATGCACATGCATCTTTTGGTAGACGAGATTGAAGTTTTCTGCAAAACCACAAGATGTGCATGCAAATGGTGCTTTTCGCAGAACGCGCACGTGGATTTCTACCAAACAACGTGCTAAGCATGCCGATGCTGCTCTTTTTAGCACCCGCGCACGGATTCGTGCGAGAACGCGTTTTAAGCATGCACATGCATCTTTTGGTAGACGCGGATGAAGTTTTCTGCAAAACCACAAGATGTGCATGCAAATGGTGCTTTTGGCAGAACGCGCACGTGGATTTCTACCAAACGACGTGCTAAGCATGCCGATGCTGCTCTTTTTAGCACCCGCGCACGGATTCGTGCGAAAACGCGTTTTAAGCATGCACTTGCATCTTTTGGTAGACGCGGATGAAGTTTTCTGCAAAACCACAAGATGTGCATGCAAATGGTGCTCTTGGCAGAACGCGCACGTGGATTTCTACCAAACGACGTGCTAGGCATGCCGATGCTGCTCTTTTTAGCACCCGCGCACGGATTTGTGCGAAAACGCGTTTTAAGCATGCACATGCATCTTTTGGTAGACGAGATTGAAGTTTTCTGCAAAACCACAAGTTGTGCATGCAAATGGTGCTTTTCGCAGAACGCGCACGTGGATTTCTACCAAACAACGTGCTAAGCATGCCGATGCTGCTCTTTTTAGCACCCGCGCACGGATTCGTGCGAAAACGCGTTTTAAGCATGCACATGCATCTTTTGGTAGACGAGATTGAAGTTTTCTGCAAAACCACAAGATGTGCATGCAAATGGTGCTTTTCGCAGAACGCGCACGTGGATTTCTACCAAACAACGTGCTAAGCATGCCGATGCTGCTCTTTTTAGCACCCGCGCACGGATTCGTGCGAGAACGCGTTTTAAGCATGCACATGCATCTTTTGGTAGACGCGGATGAAGTTTTCTGCAAAACCACAAGATGTGCATGCAAATGGTGCTTTTGGCAGAACGCGCACGTGGATTTCTACCAAACGACGTGCTAAGCATGCCGATGCTGCTCTTTTTAGCACCCGCGCACGGATTCGTGCGAAAACGCGTTTGAAGCATGCACATGCATCTTTTGGTAGACGAGATTGAAGTTTTCTGCAAAACCACAAGATGTGCATGCAAATGGTGCTTTTCGCAGAACGCGCACGTGGATTTCTACCAAACAACGTGCTAAGCATGCCGATGCTGCTCTTTTTAGCACCCGCGCACGGATTCGTGCGAAAACGCGGTTTAAGCATGCACATGCATCTTTTGGTAGACGAGATTGAAGTTTTCTGCAAAACCACAAGATGTGCATGCAAATGGTGCTTTTCGCAGAATGCGCACGTGGATTTCCACCAAACAACTTGCTAAGCATGCCGATGCTGCTCTTTTTAGCACCCGCGCCCGGATTCGTGCGAAAACGCGTTTTAAGCATGCACATGCATCTTTTGGTAGACGAGATTGAAGTTTTCTGCAAAACCACAAGATGTGCATGCAAATGGTGCTTTTCGCATGCAAATGGTGCTTTTCGCAAAACGCGCACGTGGATTTCTACCAAACAACGTGCTAATGATGCCGATGCTGCTCTTTTTAGCACCCGCGCACGGATTCGTGCGAAAACGCGTTTTAAGCATGCACATGCATCTTTTGGTAGACGCGGATGAAGTTTTCTGCAAAACCACAAGATGTGCATGCAAATGGTGCTCTTGGCAGAACGCGCACGTGGATTTCTACCAAACAACGTGCTAAGCATGCCGATGCTGCTCTTTTTAGCACCCGCGCACGGATTCGTGCGAAAACGCGTTTTAAGCATGCACATGCATCTTTTGGTAGACGAGATTGAAGTTTTCTGCAAAACCACAAGATGTGCATGCAAATGGTGCTTTTCGCAGAACGCGCACGTGGATTTCTACCAAACAACGTGCTAAGCATGCCGATGCTGCTCTTTTTAGCACCCGCGCACGGATTCGTGCGAAAACGCGTTTTAAGCATGCACATGCATCTTTTGGTAGACGAGATTGAAGTTTTCTGCAAAACCACAAGATGTGCATGCAAATGGTGCTTTTCGCAGAACGCGCACGTGGATTTCTACCAAACAACGTGCTAAGCATGCCGATGCTGCTCTTTTTAGCACCTGCGCACGGATTCGTGCGAAAACGCGTTTTAAGCATGCACATGCATCTTTTGGTAGACGAGATTGAAGTTTTCTGCAAAACCACAAGATGTGCATGCAAATGGTGCTTTTCGCAGAACGCGCACGTGGATTTCTACCAAACAACGTGCTAAGCATGCCGATGCTGCTCTTTTTAGCACCCGCGCACGGATTCGTGCGAAAACGCGTTTTAAGCATGCACATGCATCTTTTGGTAGACGAGATTGAAGTTTTCTGCAAAACCACAAGATGTGCATGCAAATGGTGCTTTTCGCAGAACGCGCACGTGGATTTCTACCAAACAACCTGCTAAGCATGCCGATGCTGCTCTTTTTAGCACCCGCGCACGGATTCGTGCGAAAACGCGTTTTAAGCATGCACATGCATCTTTTGGTAGACGAGATTGAAGTTTTCTGCAAAACCACAAGATGTGCATGCAAATGGTGCTTTTCGCAGAACGCGCACGTGGATTTCCACCAAACAACGTGCTAAGCATGCCGATGCTGCTCTTTTTAGCACCCGCGCCCGGATTCGTGCGAAAACGCGTTTTAAGCATGCACATGCATCTTTTGGTAGACGAGATTGAAGTTTTCTGCAAAACCACAAGATGTGCATGCAAATGGTGCTTTTCGCAGAACGCGCACGTGGATTTCTACCAAACAACGTGCTAAGCATGCCGATGCTGCTCTTTTTAGCACCCGCGCACGGATTCGTGCGAAAACGCGTTTTAAGCATGCACATGCATCTTTTGGTAGACGAGATTGAAGTTTTCTGCAAAACCACAAGATGCGCATGCAAATGGTGCTTTTCGCAGAACGCCCACGTGGATTTCTACCAAACAACGTGCTAAGCATGCCGATGCTGCTCTTTTTAGCACCCGCGCACGGATTTGTGCGAAAACGCGTTTTAAGCATGCACATGCATCTTTTGGTAGACGAGATTGAAGTTTTCTGCAAAACCACAAGTTGTGCATGCAAATGGTGCTTTTCGCAGAACGCGCACGTGGATTTCTACCAAACAACGTGCTAAGCATGCCGATGCTGCTCTTTTAGCACCCGCGCACGGATTCGTGCGAAAACGCGTTTTAAGCATGCACATGCATCTTTTGGTAGACGAGATTGAAGTTTTCTGCAAAACCACAAGATGTGCATGCAAATGGTGCTTTTCGCAGAACGCGCACGTGGATTTCTACCAAACAACGTGCTAAGCATGCCGATGCTGCTCTTTTTAGCACCCGCGCACGGATCGTGCGAAAACGCGTTTTAAGCATGCACATGCATCTTTTGGTAGACGAGATTGAAGTTTTCTGCAAAACCACAAGATGTGCATGCAAATGGTGCTTTTCGCAGAACGCGCACGTGAATTTCTACCAAACAACGTGCTAAGCATGCCGATGCTGCTCTTTTTAGCACCTGCGCACGGATTCGTGCGAAAACGCGTTTTAAGCATGCACATGCATCTTTTGGCAGACGAGATTGAAGTTTTCTGCAAAACCACAAGATGTGCATGCAAATGGTGCTTTTCGCAGAACGCGCACGTGGATTTCTACCAAACAACGTGCTAAGCATGCCGATGCTGCTCTTTTTAGCACCCGCGCACGGATTCGTGCGAAAACGCGTTTTAAGCATGCACATGCATCTTTTGGTAGACGAGATTGAAGTTTTCTGCAAAACCACAAGATGCGCATGCAAATGGTGCTTTTCGCAGAACGCCCACGTGGATTTCTACCAAACAACGTGCTAAGCATGCCGATGCTGCTCTTTTTAGCACCCGCGCACGGATTTGTGCGAAAACGCGTTTTAAGCATGCACATGCATCTTTTGGTAGACGAGATTGAAGTTTTCTGCAAAACCACAAGTTGTGCATGCAAATGGTGCTTTTCGCAGAACGCGCACGTGGATTTCTACCAAACAACGTGCTAAGCATGCCGATGCTGCTCTTTTTAGCACCCGCGCACGGATTCGTGCGAAAACGCGTTTTAAGCATGCACATGCATCTTTTGGTAGACGAGATTGAAGTTTTCTGCAAAACCACAAGATGTGCATGCAAATGGTGCTTTTCGCAGAACGCGCACGTGAATTTCTACCAAACAACGTGCTAAGCATGCCGATGCTGCTCTTTTTAGCACCTGCGCACGGATTCGTGCGAAAACGCGTTTTAAGCATGCACATGCATCTTTTGGCAGACGAGATTGAAGTTTTCTGCAAAACCACAAGATGTGCATGCAAATGGTGCTTTTCGCAGAACGCGCACGTGGATTTCTACCAAACAACGTGCTAAGCATGCCGATGCTGCTCTTTTTAGCACCCGCGCACGGATTCGTGCGAAAACGCGTTTTAAGCATGCACATGCATCTTTTGGTAGACGCGGATGAAGTTTTCTGCAAAACCACAAGATGTGCATGCAAATGGTGCTTTTCGCAGAACGCGCACGTGGATTTCTACCAAACAACGTGCTAAGCATGCCGATGCTGCTCTTTTTAGCACCCGCGCACGGATTCGTGCGAAAACGCGTTTTAAGCATGCACATGCATCTTTTGGTAGACGAGATTGAAGTTTTCTGCAAAACCACAAGATGTGCATGCAAATGGTGCTTTTCGCAGAACGCGCACGTGGATTTCCACCAAACAACGTGCTAAGCATGCCGATGCTGCTCTTTTTAGCACCCGCGCCCGGATTCGTGCGAAAACGCGTTTTAAGCATGCACATGCATCTTTTGGTAGACGAGATTGAAGTTTTCTGCAAAACCACAAGATGTGCATGCAAATGGTGCTTTTCGCAGAACGCGCACGTGGATTTCTACCAAACAACGTGCTAAGGATGCCGATGCTGCTCTTTTTAGCACCCGCGCACGGATTCGTGCGAAAACGCGTTTTAAGCATGCACATGCATCTTTTGGTAGACGAGATTGAAGTTTTCTGCAAAACCACAAGATGTGCATGCAAATGGTGCTTTTCGCAGAACGCCCACGTGGATTTCTACCAAACAACGTGCTAAGCATGCCGATGCTGCTCTTTTTAGCACCCGCGCACGGATTTGTGCGAAAACGCGTTTTAAGCATGCACATGCATCTTTTGGTAGACGAGATTGAAGTTTTCTGCAAAACCACAAGTTGTGCATGCAAATGGTGCTTTCCGCAGAACGCGCACGTGGATTTCTACCAAACAACGTGCTAAGCATGCCGATGCTGCTCTTTTTAGCACCCGCGCACGGATTCGTGCGAAAACGCGTTTTAAGCATGCACATGCATCTTTTGGTAGACGAGATTGAAGTTTTCTGCAAAAGCACAAGATGTGCATGCAAATGGTGCTTTTCGCAGAACGCGCACGTGGATTTCTACCAAACAACGTGCCAAGCATGCCGATGCTGCTCTTTTTAGCACCCGCGCACGGATTCGTGCGAAAACGCGTTTTAAGCATGCACATGCATCTTTTGGTAGACGAGATTGAAGTTTTCTGCAAAACCACAATATGTGCATGCAAATGGTGCTTTTCGCAGAACGCGCACGTGGATTTCTACCAAACAACGTGCTAAGCATGCCGATTCTGCTCTTTTTAGCACCCGCGCACGGATTCGTGCGAAAACGCGTTTTAAGCATGCACATGCATCTTTTGGTAGACGAGATTGAAGTTTTCTGCAAAACACAAGATGTGCATGCAAATGGTGCTTTTGGCAGAACGCGCACGTGGATTTCTACCAAACGACGTGCTAAGCATGCCGATGCTGCTATTTTTAGCACCCGCGCACGGATTCGCGCGAAAACGCGTTTTAAGCATGCACATGCATCTTTTGGTAGACGAGATTGAAGTTTTCTGCAAAACCACAAGATGTGCATGCAAATGGTGCTTTTCGCAGAACGCGCACGTGGATTTCTACCAAACAACGTGCTAAGCATGCCGATGCTGCTCTTTTTAGCACCCGCGCACGGATTCGTGCGAAAACGCGTTTTAAGCATGCACATGCATCTTTTGGTAGACGAGATTGAAGTTTTCTGCAAAACCACAAGATGTGCATGCAAATGGTGCTTTTCGCAGAACGCCCACGTGGATTTCTACCAAACAACGTGCTAAGCATGCCGATGCTGCTCTTTTTAGCACCCGCGCACGGATTCGTGCGAAAACGCGTTTAAGCATGCACATGCATCTTTTGGTAGACGCGGATGAAGTTTTCTGCAAAACCACAAGATGTGCATGCAAATGTGCTTTTGGCAGAACGCGCACGTGGATTTCTACCAAACAACGTGCTAAGCATGCCGATGCTGCTCTTTTTAGCACCCGCGCACGGATTCGTGCGAAAACGCGTTTTAAGCATGCACATGCATCTTTTGGTAGACGAGATTGAAGTTTTCTGCAAAACCACAAGATGTGCATGCAAATGGTGCTTTTCGCAGAACGCGCACGTGGATTTCTACCAAACAACGTGCTAAGCATGCCGATGCTGCTCTTTTTAGCACCCGCGCACGGATTCGTGCGAAAACGCGTTTAGGCATGCACATGCATCTTTTGGTACACGCGGATGAAGTTTTCTGCAAAACCACAAGATGTGCATGCAAATGGTGCTTTTGGCAGAACGCGCACGTGGATTTCTACCAAACGACGTGCTAAGCATGCCGATGCTGCTCTTTTAGCACCCGCGCACGGATTCGTGCGAAAACGCGTTTTAAGCATGCACATGCATCTTTTGGTAGACGCGGATGAAGTTTTCTGCAAAACCACAAGATGTGCATGCAAATGGTGCTCTTGGCAGAACGCGCACGTGGATTTCTACCAAACGACGTGCTAAGCATGCCGATGCTGCTCTTTTTAGCACCCGCGCACGGATTTGTGCGAAAACGCGTTTTAAGCATGCACATGCATCTTTTGGTAGACGAGATTGAAGTTTTCTGCAAAACCACAAGATGTGCATGCAAATGGTGCTTTTCGCAAAACGCGCACGTGGATTTCTACCAAACAACGTGCTAATGATGCCGATGCTGCTCTTTTTAGCACCCGCGCACGGATTCGTGCGAAAACGCGTTTTAAGCATGCACATGCATCTTTTGGTAGACGCGGATGAAGTTTTCTGCAAAACCACAAGATGTGCATGCAAATGGTGCTCTTGGCAGAACGCGCACGTGGATTTCTACCAAACAACGTGCTAAGCATGCCGATGCTGCTCTTTTTAGCACCCGCGCACGGATTCGTGCGAAAACGCGTTTTAAGCATGCACATGCATCTTTTGGTAGACGAGATTGAAGTTTCTGCAAAACCACAAGATGTGCATGCAAATGGTGCTTTTCGCAGAACGCGCACGTGGATTTCTACCAAACAACGTGCTAAGCATGCCGATGCTGCTCTTTTTAGCACCCGCGCACGGATTCGTGCGAAAACGCGTTTTAAGCATGCACATGCATCTTTTGGTAGACGAGATTGAAGTTTTCTGCAAAACCACAAGATGTGCATGCAAATGGTGCTTTTCGCAGAACGCGCACGTGGATTTCTACCAAACAACGTGCTAAGCATGCCGATGCTGCTCTTTTTAGCACCTGCGCACGGATTCGTGCGAAAACGCGTTTTAAGCATGCACATGCAATCTTTTGGTAGACGAGATTGAAGTTTTCTGCAAAACCACAAGATGTGCATGCAAATGGTGCTTTTCGCAGAACGCGCACGTGGATTTCTACCAAACAACGTGCTAAGCATGCCGATGCTGCTCTTTTTAGCACCCGCGCACGGATTCGTGCGAAAACGCGTTTTAAGCATGCACATGCATCTTTTGGTAGACGAGATTGAAGTTTTCTGCAAAACCACAAGATGTGCATGCAAATGGTGCTTTTCGCAGAACGCGCACGTGGATTTCTACCAAACAACCTGCTAAGCATGCCGATGCTGCTCTTTTTAGCACCCGCGCACGGATTCGTGCGAAAACGCGTTTTAAGCATGCACATGCATCTTTTGGTAGACGAGATTGAAGTTTTCTGCAAAACCACAAGATGTGCATGCAAATGGTGCTTTTCGCAGAACGCGCACGTGGATTTCCACCAAACAACGTGCTAAGCATGCCGATGCTGCTCTTTTTAGCACCCGCGCCCGGATTCGTGCGAAAACGCGTTTTAAGCATGCACATGCATCTTTTGGTAGACGAGATTGAAGTTTTCTGCAAAACCACAAGATGTGCATGCAAATGGTGCTTTTCGCAGAACGCGCACGTGGATTTCTACCAAACAACGTGCTAAGCATGCCGATGCTGCTCTTTTTAGCACCCGCGCACGGATTCGTGCGAAAACGCGTTTTAAGCATGCACATGCATCTTTTGGTAGACGAGATTGAAGTTTTCTGCAAAACCACAAGATGCGCATGCAAATGGTGCTTTTCGCAGAACGCCCACGTGGATTTCTACCAAACAACGTGCTAAGCATGCCGATGCTGCTCTTTTTAGCACCCGCGCACGGATTTGTGCGAAAACGCGTTTTAAGCATGCACATGCATCTTTTGGTAGACGAGATTGAAGTTTTCTGCAAAACCACAAGTTGTGCATGCAAATGGTGCTTTTCGCAGAACGCGCACGTGGATTTCTACCAAACAACGTGCTAAGCATGCCGATGCTGCTCTTTTTAGCACCCGCGCACGGATTCGTGCGAAAACGCGTTTTAAGCATGCACATGCATGGTAGACGAGATTGAAGTTTTCTGCAAAACCACAAGATGTGCATGCAAATGGTGCTTTTCGCAGAACGCGCACGTGGATTTCTACCAAACAACGTGCTAAGCATGCCGATGCTGCTCTTTTTAGCACCCCGCGCACGGATTCGTGCGAAAACGCGTTTTAAGCATGCACATGCATCTTTTGGTAGACGAGATTGAAGTTTTCTGCAAAACCACAAGATGTGCATGCAAATGGTGCTTTTCGCAGAACGCGCACGTGAATTTCTACCAAACAACGTGCTAAGCATGCCGATGCTGCTCTTTTTAGCACCTGCGCACGGATTCGTGCGAAAACGCGTTTTAAGCATGCACATGCATCTTTTGGCAGACGAGATTGAAGTTTTCTGCAAAACCACAAGATGTGCATGCAAATGGTGCTTTTCGCAGAACGCGCACGTGGATTTCTACCAAACAACGTGCTAAGCATGCCGATGCTGCTCTTTTTAGCACCCGCGCACGGATTCGTGCGAAAACGCGTTTTAAGCATGCACATGCATCTTTTGGTAGACGAGATTGAAGTTTTCTGCAAAACCACAAGATGCGCATGCAAATGGTGCTTTTCGCAGAACGCCCACGTGGATTTCTACCAAACAACGTGCTAAGCATGCCGATGCTGCTCTTTTTAGCACCCGCGCACGGATTTGTGCGAAAACGCGTTTTAAGCATGCACATGCATCTTTTGGTAGACGAGATTGAAGTTTTCTGCAAAACCACAAGTTGTGCATGCAAATGGTGCTTTTCGCAGAACGCGCACGTGGATTTCTACCAAACAACGTGCTAAGCATGCCGATGCTGCTCTTTTTAGCACCCGCGCACGGATTCGTGCGAAAACGCGTTTTAAGCATGCACATGCATCTTTTGGTAGACGAGATTGAAGTTTTCTGCAAAACCACAAGATGTGCATGCAAATGGTGCTTTTCGCAGAACGCGCACGTGAATTTCTACCAAACAACGTGCTAAGCATGCCGATGCTGCTCTTTTTAGCACCTGCGCACGGATTCGTGCGAAAACGCGTTTTAAGCATGCACATGCATCTTTTGGCAGACGAGATTGAAGTTTTCTGCAAAACCACAAGATGTGCATGCAAATGGTGCTTTTCGCAGAACGCGCACGTGGATTTCTACCAAACAACGTGCTAAGCATGCCGATGCTGCTCTTTTTAGCACCCGCGCACGGATTCGTGCGAAAACGCGTTTTAAGCATGCACATGCATCTTTTGGTAGACGCGGATGAAGTTTTCTGCAAAACCACAAGATGTGCATGCAAATGGTGCTTTTCGCAGAACGCGCACGTGGATTTCTACCAAACAACGTGCTAAGCATGCCGATGCTGCTCTTTTTAGCACCCGCGCACGGATTCGTGCGAAAACGCGTTTTAAGCATGCACATGCATCTTTTGGTAGACGAGATTGAAGTTTTCTGCAAAACCACAAGATGTGCATGCAAATGGTGCTTTTCGCAGAACGCGCACGTGGATTTCCACCAAACAACGTGCTAAGCATGCCGATGCTGCTCTTTTTAGCACCCGCGCCCGGATTCGTGCGAAAACGCGTTTTAAGCATGCACATGCATCTTTTGGTAGACGAGATTGAAGTTTTCTGCAAAACCACAAGATGTGCATGCAAATGGTGCTTTTCGCAGAACGCGCACGTGGATTTCTACCAAACAACGTGCTAAGGATGCCGATGCTGCTCTTTTTAGCACCCGCGCACGGATTCGTGCGAAAACGCGTTTTAAGCATGCACATGCATCTTTTGGTAGACGAGATTGAAGTTTTCTGCAAAACCACAAGATGTGCATGCAAATGGTGCTTTTCGCAGAACGCCCACGTGGATTTCTACCAAACAACGTGCTAAGCATGCCGATGCTGCTCTTTTTAGCACCCGCGCACGGATTTGTGCGAAAACGCGTTTTAAGCATGCACATGCATCTTTTGGTAGACGAGATTGAAGTTTTCTGCAAAACCACAAGTTGTGCATGCAAATGGTGCTTTCCGCAGAACGCGCACGTGGATTTCTACCAAACAACGTGCTAAGCATGCCGATGCTGCTCTTTTTAGCACCCGCGCACGGATTCGTGCGAAAACGCGTTTTAAGCATGCACATGCATCTTTTGGTAGACGAGATTGAAGTTTTCTGCAAAAGCACAAGATGTGCATGCAAATGGTGCTTTTCGCAGAACGCGCACGTGGATTTCTACCAAACAACGTGCCAAGCATGCCGATGCTGCTCTTTTTAGCACCCGCGCACGGATTCGTGCGAAAACGCGTTTTAAGCATGCACATGCATCTTTTGGTAGACGAGATTGAAGTTTTCTGCAAAACCACAATATGTGCATGCAAATGGTGCTTTTCGCAGAACGCGCACGTGGATTTCTACCAAACAACGTGCTAAGCATGCCGATTCTGCTCTTTTTAGCACCCGCGCACGGATTCGTGCGAAAACGCGTTTTAAGCATGCACATGCATCTTTTGGTAGACGAGATTGAAGTTTTCTGCAAAACCACAAGATGTGCATGCAAATGGTGCTTTTGGCAGAACGCGCACGTGGATTTCTACCAAACGACGTGCTAAGCATGCCGATGCTGCTATTTTTAGCACCCGCGCACGGATTCGCGCGAAAACGCGTTTTAAGCATGCACATGCATCTTTTGGTAGACGAGATTGAAGTTTTCTGCAAAACCACAAGATGTGCATGCAAATGGTGCTTTTCGCAGAACGCGCACGTGGATTTCTACCAAACAACGTGCTAAGCATGCCGATGCTGCTCTTTTTAGCACCCGCGCACGGATTCGTGCGAAAACGCGTTTTAAGCATGCACATGCATCTTTTGGTAGACGAGATTGAAGTTTTCTGCAAAACCACAAGATGTGCATGCAAATGGTGCTTTTCGCAGAACGCCCACGTGGATTTCTACCAAACAACGTGCTAAGCATGCCGATGCTGCTCTTTTTAGCACCCGCGCACGGATTCGTGCGAAAACGCGTTTTAAGCATGCACATGCATCTTTTGGTAGACGCGGATGAAGTTTTCTGCAAAACCACAAGATGTGCATGCAAATGGTGCTTTTGGCAGAACGCGCACGTGGATTTCTACCAAACAACGTGCTAAGCATGCCGATGCTGCTCTTTTTAGCACCCGCGCACGGATTCGTGCGAAAACGCGTTTTAAGCATGCACATGCATCTTTTGGTAGACGAGATTGAAGTTTTCTGCAAAACCACAAGATGTGCATGCAAATGGTGCTTTTCGCAGAACGCGCACGTGGATTTCTACCAAACAACGTGCTAAGCATGCCGATGCTGCTCTTTTTAGCACCCGCGCACGGATTCGTGCGAAAACGCGTTTTAGGCATGCACATGCATCTTTTGGTACACGCGGATGAAGTTTTCTGCAAAACCACAAGATGTGCATGCAAATGGTGCTTTTGGCAGAACGCGCACGTGGATTTCTACCAAACGACGTGCTAAGCATGCCGATGCTGCTCTTTTTAGCACCCGCGCACGGATTCGTGCGAAAACGCGTTTTAAGCATGCACATGCATCTTTTGGTAGACGCGGATGAAGTTTTCTGCAAAACCACAAGATGTGCATGCAAATGGTGCTCTTGGCAGAACGCGCACGTGGATTTCTACCAAACGACGTGCTAAGCATGCCGATGCTGCTCTTTTTAGCACCCGCGCACGGATTTGTGCGAAAACGCGTTTTAAGCATGCACATGCATCTTTTGGTAGACGCGGATGAAGTTTTCTGCAAAACCACAAGATGTGCATGCAAATGGTGCTTTTGGCAGAACGCGCACGTGGATTTCTACCAAACGACGTGCTAAGCATGCCGATGCTGCTCTTTTTAGCACCCGCGCACGGATTCGTGCGAAAACGCGTTTGAAGCATGCACATGCATCTTTTGGTAGACGCGGATGAAGTTTTCTGGAAAACCACAAGATGTGCATGCAAATGGTGCTCTTGGCAGAACGCGCACGTGGATTTCTACCAAACGACGTGCTAAGCATGCCGATGCTGCTCTTTTTAGCACCCGCGCACGGATTTGTGCGAAAACGCGTTTTAAGCATGCACATGCATCTTTTGGTAGACGAGATTGAAGTTTTCTGCAAAACCACAAGATGTGCATGCAAATGGTGCTTTTCGCAGAACGCGCACGTGGATTTCTACCAAACAACGTGCTAAGCATGCCGATGCTGCTCTTTTTAGCACCCGCGCACGGATTCGTGCGAAAACGCGTTTTAAGCATGCACATGCATCTTTTGGTAGACGAGATTGAAGTTTTCTGCAAAACCACAAGATGTGCATGCAAATGGTGCTTTTCGCAGAACGCGCACGTGGATTTCCACCAAACAACGTGCTAAGCATGCCGATGCTGCTCTTTTTAGCACCCGCGCCCGGATTCGTGCGAAAACGGGTTTAAGCATGCACATGCATCTTTTGGTAGACGAGATTGAAGTTTTCTGCAAAACCGCAAGATGTGCATGCAAATGGTGCTTTTCGCAGAACGCGC
This sequence comes from Dermacentor andersoni, assembly GCF_023375885.2. NCBI lineage: Eukaryota > Metazoa > Arthropoda > Arachnida > Ixodida > Ixodidae > Dermacentor > Dermacentor andersoni. The sequence goes on from NW_027315023.1 coordinate 79,916, forward strand.
ACGTGGATTTCTACCAAACAACGTGCTAAGCATGCCGATGCTGCTCTTTTTAGCACCCGCGCACGGATTCGTGCGAAAACGCGTTTTAAGCATGCACATGCATCTTTTGGTAGACGAGATTGAAGTTTTCTGCAAAACCACAAGATGTGCATGCAAATGGTGCTTTTCGCAGAACGCCCACGTGGATTTCTACCAAACAACGTGCTAAGCATGCCGATGCTGCTCTTTTTAGCACCCGCGCACGGATTTGTGCGAAAACGCGTTTTAAGCATGCACATGCATCTTTTGGTAGACGAGATTGAAGTTTTCTACAAAACCACAAGATGTGCATGCAAATGGTGCTTTTCGCAGAACGCGCACGTGGATTTCTACCAAACAACGTGCTAAGCATGCCGATGCTGCTCTTTTTAGCACCCGCGCACGGATTCGTGCGAGAACGCGTTTTAAGCATGCACATGCATCTTTGTGTAGACGAGATTGAAGTTTTCTGCAAAACCACAAGATGTGCATGCAAATGGTGCTTTTCGCAGAACGCGCACGTGGATTTCTACCAAACGACGTGCTAAGCATGCCGATGCTGCTCTTTTTAGCACCCGCGCACGGATTTGTGCGAAAACGCGTTTTAAGCATGCACATGCATCTTTTGGTTGACGAGATTGAAGTTTTCTGCAAAACCACAAGTTGTGCATGCAAATGGTGCTTTCCGCAGAACGCGCACGTGGATTTCTACCAAACAACGTGCTAAGCATGCCGATGCTGCTCTTTTTAGCACCCGCGCACGGATTCGTGCGAAAACGCGTTTTAAGCATGCACATGCATCTTTTGGTAGACGAGATTGAAGTTTTCTGCAAAAGCACAAGATGTGCATGCAAATGGTGCTTTTCGCAGAACGCGCACGTGGATTTCTACCAAACAACGTGCTAAGCATGCCGATGCTGCTCTTTTTAGCACCCGCGCACGGATTCGTGCGAAAACGCGTTTTAAGCATGCACATGCATCTTTTGGTAGACGAGATTGAAGTTTTCTGCAAAACCACAAGATGTGCATGCAAATGGTGCTTTTCGCAGAACGCGCACGTGGATTTCTACCAAACAACGTGCTAAGCATGCCGATGCTGCTCTTTTTAGCACCCGCGCACGGATTCGTGCGAAAACGCGTTTTAAGCATGCACATGCATCTTTTGGTAGACGAGATTGAAGTTTTCTGCAAAACCACAAGATGTGCATGCAAATGGTGCTTTTGGCAGAACGCGCACGTGGATTTCTACCAAACGACGTGCTAAGCATGCCGATGCTGCTCTTTTTAGCACCCGCGCACGGATTCGCGCGAAAACGCGTTTTAAGCATGCACATGCATCTTTTGGTAGACGCGGATGAAGTTTTCTGCAAAACCACAAGATGTGCATGCAAATGGTGCTTTTGGCAGAACGCGCACGTGGATTTCTACCAAACGACGTGCTAAGCATGCCGATGCTGCTCTTTTTAGCACCCGCGCACGGATTTGTGCGAAAACGCGTTTTAAGCATGCACATGCATCTTTTGGTAGACGAGATTGAAGTTTTCTGCAAAACCACAAGATGTGCATGCAAATGGTGCTCTTGGCAGAACGCGCACGTGGATTTCTACCAAACAACGTGCTAAGCATGCCGATGCTGCTCTTTTTAGCACCCGCGCACGGATTTGTGCGAAAACGCGTTTTAAGCATGCACATGCATCTTTTGGTAGACGCGGATGAAGTTTTCTGCAAAACCACAAGATGTGCATGCAAATGGTGGTTTTGGCAGAACGCGCACGTGGATTTCTACCAAACGACGTGCTAAGCATGCCGATGCTGCTCTTTTTAGCACCCGCGCACGGATTCGTGCGAAAACGCGTTTTAAGCATGCACATGCATCTTTTGGTAGACGCGGATGAAGTTTTCTGCAAAACCACAACATGTGCATGCAAATGGTGCTCTTGGCAGAACGCGCACGTGGATTTCTACCAAACGACGTGCTAAGCATGCCGATGCTGCTCTTTTTAGCACCCGCGCACGGATTTGTGCGAAAACGCGTTTTAAGCATGCACATGCATCTTTTGGTAGACGAGATTGAAGTTTTCTGCAAAACCACAAGTTGTGCATGCAAATGGTGCTTTTCGCAGAACGCGCACGTGGATTTCTACCAAACAACGTGCTAAGCATGCCGATGCTGCTCTTTTTAGCACCCGCGCACGGATTCGTGCGAAAACGCGTTTTAAGCATGCACATGCATCTTTTGGTAGACGAGATTGAAGTTTTCTGCAAAACCACAAGATGTGCATGCAAATGGTGCTTTTGGCAGAACGCGCACGTGGATTTCTACCAAACGACGTGCTAAGCATGCCGGTGCTGCTCTTTTTAGCACCCGCGCACGGATTCGCGCGAAAACGCGTTTTAAGCATGCACATGCATCTTTTGGTAGACGAGATTGAAGTTTTCTGCAAAAGCACAAGATGTGCATGCAAATGGTGCTTTTCGCAGAACGCGCACGTGGATTTCTACCAAACAACGTGCTAAGCATGCCGATGCTGCTCTTTTTAGCACCCGCGCACGGATTCGTGCGAAAACGCGTTTTAAGCATGCACATGCATCTTTTGGTAGACGAGATTGAAGTTTTCTGCAAAACCACAAGATGTGCATGCAAATGGTGCTTTTCGCAGAACGCGCACGTGGATTTCTACCAAACAACGTGCTAAGCATGCCGATGCTGCTCTTTTTAGCACCCGCGCACGGATTCGTGCGAAAACGCGTTTTAAGCATGCACATGCATCTTTTGGTAGACGAGATTGAAGTTTTCTGCAAAACCACAAGATGTGCATGCAAATGGTGCTTTTGGCAGAACGCGCACGTGGATTTCTACCAAACGACGTGCTAAGCATGCCGATGCTGCTCTTTTTAGCACCCGCGCACGGATTCGCGCGAAAACGCGTTTTAAGCATGCACATGCATCTTTTGGTAGACGCGGATGAAGTTTTCTGCAAAACCACAAGATGTGCATGCAAATGGTGCTTTTGGCAGAACGCGCACGTGGATTTCTACCAAACGACGTGCTAAGCATGCCGATGCTGCTCTTTTTAGCACCCGCGCACGGATTTGTGCGAAAACGCGTTTTAAGCATGCACATGCATCTTTTGGTAGACGAGATTGAAGTTTTCTGCAAAACCACAAGATGTGCATGCAAATGGTGCTCTTGGCAGAACGCGCACGTGGATTTCTACCAAACAACGTGGTAAGCATGCCGATGCTGCTCTTTTTAGCACCCGCGCACGGATTTGTGCGAAAACGCGTTTTAAGCATGCACATGCATCTTTTGGTAGACGCGGATGAAGTTTTCTGCAAAACCACAAGATGTGCATGCAAATGGTGGTTTTGGCAGAACGCGCACGTGGATTTCTACCAAACGACGTGCTAAGCATGCCGATGCTGCTCTTTTTAGCACCCGCGCACGGATTCGTGCGAAAACGCGTTTTAAGCATGCACATGCATCTTTTGGTAGACGCGGATGAAGTTTTCTGCAAAACCACAACATGTGCATGCAAATGGTGCTCTTGGCAGAACGCGCACGTGGATTTCTACCAAACGACGTGCTAAGCATGCCGATGCTGCTCTTTTTAGCACCCGCGCACGGATTTGTGCGAAAACGCGTTTTAAGCATGCACATGCATCTTTTGGTAGACGAGATTGAAGTTTTCTGCAAAACCACAAGTTGTGCATGCAAATGGTGCTTTTCGCAGAACGCGCACGTGGATTTCTACCAAACAACGTGCTAAGCATGCCGATGCTGCTCTTTTTAGCACCCGCGCACGGATTCGTGCGAAAACGCGTTTTAAGCATGCACATGCATCTTTTGGTAGACGAGATTGAAGTTTTCTGCAAAACCACAAGATGTGCATGCAAATGGTGCTTTTGGCAGAACGCGCACGTGGATTTCTACCAAACGACGTGCTAAGCATGCCGGTGCTGCTCTTTTTAGCACCCGCGCACGGATTCGCGCGAAAACGCGTTTTAAGCATGCACATGCATCTTTTGGTAGACGAGATTGAAGTTTTCTGCAAAAGCACAAGATGTGCATGCAAATGGTGCTTTTCGCAGAACGCGCACGTGGATTTCTACCAAACAACGTGCTAAGCATGCCGATGCTGCTCTTTTTAGCACCCGCGCACGGATTCGTGCGAAAACGCGTTTTAAGCATGCACATGCATCTTTTGGTAGACGAGATTGAAGTTTTCTGCAAAACCACAAGATGTGCATGCAAATGGTGCTTTTCGCAGAACGCGCACGTGGATTTCTACCAAACAACGTGCTAAGCATGCCGACGCTGCTCTTTTTAGCACCCGCGCACGGATTCGTGCGAAAACGCGTTTTAAGCATGCACATGCATCTTTTGGTAGACGAGATTGAAGTTTTCTGCAAAACCACAAGATGTGCATGCAAATGGTGCTTTTGGCAGAACGCGCACGTGGATTTCTACCAAACGACGTGCTAAGCATGCCGATGCTGCTCTTTTTAGCACCCGCGCACGGATTCGCGCGAAAACGCGTTTTAAGCATGCACATGCATCTTTTGGTAGACGCGGATGAAGTTTTCTGCAAAACCACAAGATGTGCATGCAAATGGTGCTTTTCGCAGAACGCGCACGTGGATTTCTACCAAACAACGTGCTAAGCATGCCGATGCTGCTCTTTTTAGCACCCGCGCACGGATTCGTGCGAAAACGCGTTTTAAGCATGCACATGCATCTTTTGGTAGACGGGGATGAAGTTTTCTGCAAAACCACAAGATGTGCATGCAAATGGTGCTTTTGGCAGAACGCGCACGTGGATTTCTACCAAACGACGTGCTAAGCATGCCGATGCTGCTCTTTTTAGCACCCGCGCACGGATTCGTGCGAAAACGCGTTTTAAGCATGCACATGCATCTTTTGGTAGACGCGGATGAAGTTTTCTGCAAAACCACAAGATGTGCATGCAAATGGTGCTCTTGGCAGAACGCGCACGTGGATTTCTACCAAACGACGTGCTAAGCATGCCGATGCTGCTCTTTTTAGCACCCGCGCACGGATTTGTGCGAAAACGCGTTTTAAGCATGCACATGCATCTTTTGGTAGACGCGGATGAAGTTTTCTGCAAAACCACAAGATGTGCATGCAAATGGTGCTTTTGGCAGAACGCGCACGTGGATTTCTACCAAACGACGTGCTAAGCATGCCGATGCTGCTCTTTTTAGCACCCGCGCACGGATTCGTGCGAAAACGCGTTTGAAGCATGCACATGCATCTTTTGGTAGACGCGGATGAAGTTTTCTGGAAAACCACAAGATGTGCATGCAAATGGTGCTCTTGGCAGAACGCGCACGTGGATTTCTACCAAACGACGTGCTAAGCATGCCGATGCTGCTCTTTTTAGCACCCGCGCACGGATTTGTGCGAAAACGCGTTTTAAGCATGCACATGCATCTTTTGGTAGATGAGATTGAAGTTTTCTGCAAAACCACAAGATGTGCATGCAAATGGTGCTTTTCGCAGAACGCGCACGTGGATTTCTACCAAACAACGTGCTAAGCATGCCGATGCTGCTCTTTTTAGCACCCGCGCACGGATTCGTGCGAAAACGCGTTTTAAGCATGCACATGCATCTTTTGGTAGACGAGATTGAAGTTTTCTGCAAAACCACAAAATGTGCATGCAAATGGTGCTTTTCGCAGAACGCGCACGTGGATTTCCACCAAACAACGTGCTAAGCATGCCGATGCTGCTCTTTTTAGCACCCGCGCCCGGATTCGTGCGAAAACGCGTTTTAAGCATGCACATGCATCTTTTGGTAGACGAGATTGAAGTTTTCTGCAAAACCGCAAGATGTGCATGCAAATGGTGCTTTTCGCAGAACGCGCACGTGGATTTCTACCAAACAACGTGCTAAGCATGCCGATGCTGCTCTTTTTAGCACCCGCGCACGGATTCGTGCGAAAACGCGTTTTAAGCATGCACATGCATCTTTTGGTAGACGAGATTGAAGTTTTCTGCAAAACCACAAGATGTGCATGCAAATGGTGCTTTTCGCAGAACGCCCACGTGGATTTCTACCAAACAACGTGCTAAGCATGCCGATGCTGCTCTTTTTAGCACCCGCGCACGGATTTGTGCGAAAACGCGTTTTAAGCATGCACATGCATCTTTTGGTAGACGAGATTGAAGTTTTCTGCAAAACCACAAGTTGTGCATGCAAATGGTGCTTTTCGCAGAACGCGCACGTGGATTTCTACCAAACAACGTGCTAAGCATGCCGATGCTGCTCTTTTTAGCACCCGCGCACGGATTCGTGCGAAAACGCGTTTTAAGCATGCACATGCATCTTTTGGTAGACGAGATTGAAGTTTTCTGCAAAACCACAAGATGTGCATGCAAATGGTGCTTTTGGCAGAACGCGCACGTGGATTTCTACCAAACGACGTGCTAAGCATGCCGGTGCTGCTCTTTTTAGCACCCGCGCACGGATTCGCGCGAAAACGCGTTTTAAGCATGCACATGCATCTTTTGGTAGACGAGATTGAAGTTTTCTGCAAAAGCACAAGATGTGCATGCAAATGGTGCTTTTCGCAGAACGCGCACGTGGATTTCTACCAAACAACGTGCTAAGCATGCCGATGCTGCTCTTTTTAGCACCCGCGCACGGATTCGTGCGAAAACGCGTTTTAAGCATGCACATGCATCTTTTGGTAGACGAGATTGAAGTTTTCTGCAAAACCACAAGATGTGCATGCAAATGGTGCTTTTCGCAGAACGCGCACGTGGATTTCTACCAAACAACGTGCTAAGCATGCCGACGCTGCTCTTTTTAGCACCCGCGCACGGATTCGTGCGAAAACGCGTTTTAAGCATGCACATGCATCTTTTGGTAGACGAGATTGAAGTTTTCTGCAAAACCACAAGATGTGCATGCAAATGGTGCTTTTGGCAGAACGCGCACGTGGATTTCTACCAAACAACGTGCTAAGCATGCCGATGCTGCTCTTTTTAGCACCCGCGCACGGATTCGTGCGAAAACGCGTTTTAAGCATGCACATGCATCTTTTGGTAGACGGGGATGAAGTTTTCTGCAAAACCACAACATGTGCATGCAAATGGTGCTTTTGGCAGAACGCGCACGTGGATTTCTACCAAACGACGTGCTAAGCATGCCGATGCTGCTCTTTTTAGCACCCGCGCACGGATTCGTGCGAAAACGCGTTTTAAGCATGCACATGCATCTTTTGGTAGACGCGGATGAAGTTTTCTGCAAAACCACAAGATGTGCATGCAAATGGTGCTCTTGGCAGAACGCGCACGTGGATTCTATCCAAACGACGTCTAAGCATGCCGATGCTGCTCTTTTAGCACCCGCGCACGGATTTGTGCGAAAACGCGTTTTAAGCATGCACATGCATCTTTTGGAGACGCGGATGAAGTTTTCTGCAAAACCACAAGATGGCATGCAAATGGTGCTTTTGGCAGAACGCGCACGTGGATTTCTACCAAACGACGTGCTAAGCATGCCGATGCTGCTCTTTTTAGCACCCGCGCACGGATTCGTGCGAAAACGCGTTTGAAGCATGCACATGCATCTTTTGGTAGACGCGGATGAAGTTTTCTGGAAAACCACAAGATGTGCATGCAAATGGTGCTCTTGGCAGAACGCGCACGTGGATTTCTACCAAACGACGTGCTAAGCATGCCGATGCTGCTCTTTTTAGCACCCCGCGCACGGATTTGTGCGAGAACGCGTTTTAAGCATGCACATGCATCTTTTGGTAGACGAGATTGAAGTTTTCTGCAAAACCACAAGATGTGCATGCAAATGGTGCTTTTCGCAGAACGCGCACGTGGATTTCTACCAAACAACGTGCTAAGCATGCCGATGCTGCTCTTTTTAGCACCCGCGCACGGATTCGTGCGAAAACGCGTTTTAAGCATGCACATGCATCTTTTGGTAGACGAGATTGAAGTTTTCTGCAAAACCACAAAATGTGCATGCAAATGGTGCTTTCGCAGAACGCGCACGTGGATTTCCACCAAACAACGTGCTAAGCATGCCGATGCTGCTCTTTTTAGCACCCGCGCCCGGATTCGTGCGAAAACGCGTTTTAAGCATGCACATGCATCTTTTGGTAGACGAGATTGAAGTTTTCTGCAAAACCGCAAGATGTGCATGCAATGGTGCTTTTCCGCAGAACGCGCACGTGGATTTCTACCAAACAACGTGCTAAGCATGCCGATGCTGCTCTTTTTAGCACCCCGCGCACGGATTCGTGCGAAAACGCGTTTTAAGCATGCACATGCATCTTTTGGTAGACGAGATTGAAGTTTTCTGCAAAACCACAAGATGTGCATGCAAATGGTGCTTTTCGCAGAACGCCCACGTGGATTTCTACCAAACAACGTGCTAAGCATGCCGATGCTGCTCTTTTTAGCACCCGCGCACGGATTTGTGCGAAAACGCGTTTTAAGCATGCACATGCATCTTTTGGTAGACGAGATTGAAGTTTTCTGCAAAACCACAAGATGTGCATGCAAATGGTGCTTTTCGCTGAACGCGCACGTGGATTTCTACCAAACAACGTGCTAAGCATGCCGATGCTGCTCTTTTTAGCACCCGCGCACGGATTCGTGCGAAAACGCGTTTTAAGCATGCACATGCATCTTTTGATAGACGAGATTGAAGTTTTCTGCAAAACCACAAGATGTGCATGCAAATGGTGCTTTCGCAGAACGCGCACGTGGATTTCTACCAACGACGTGCTAAGCATGCCGATGCTGCTCTTTTTAGCACCCGCGCACGGATTTGTGCGAAAACGCGTTTTAAAGCATGCACATGCATCTTTTGGTAGACGAGATTGAAGTTTTCCTGCAAAACCACAAGTTGTGCATGCAAATGGTGCTTTCCGCAGAACGCGCACGGGATTTCTACCAAACAACGTGCTAAGCATGCCGATGCTGCTCTTTTTAGCACCCGCGCACGGATTCGTGCGAAAACGCGTTTTAAGCATGCACATGCATCTTTTGGTAGACGAGATTGAAGTTTTCTGCAAAAGCACAAGATGTGCATGCAATGGTGCTTTCGCAGAACGCGCACGTGGATTTCTACCCAAACAACGTGCTAAGCATGCCGATGCTGCCTCTTTTTAGCACCCGCGCACGGATTCGTGCGAAAACGCGTTTTAAGCATGCACATGCATCTTTTGGTAGACGAGATGAAGTTTTCTGCAAAACCACAATATGTGCATGCAAATGGTGCTTTTCGCAGAACGCGCACGTGGATTTCTACCAAACAACGTGCTAAGCATGCCGATGCTGCTCTTTTTAGCACCCGCGCACGGATTCGTGCGAAAAACGCGTTTTAAGCATGCACATGCATCTTTTGGTAGACGAGATTGAAGTTTTCTGCAAAACCACAAGATGTGCATGCAAATGGTGCTTTCTCGCAGAACGCGCACGTGGATTTCCACAAACAACGTGCTAAGCATGCCGATGCTGCTCTTTTTAGCACCCGCGCCCGGATTCGTGCGAAACGGGTTTAAGCATGCACATGCATCTTTTGGTAGACGAGATTGAAGTTTTCTGCAAAACCGCAAGATGTGCATGCAAATGGTGCTTTCGCAGAACGCGCACGTGGATTTCTACCAAACAACGTGCTAAGCATGCCGATGCTGCTCTTTTTAGCACCCGCGCACGGATTCGTGCGAAAACGCGTTTTAAGCATGCACATGCATCTTTTGGTAGACGAGATTGAAGTTTTCTGCAAAACCACAAGATGTGCATGCAAATGGTGCTTTTTCGCAGAACGCCCACGTGGATTTCTACCAACAACGTGCTAAGCATGCCGATGCTGCTCTTTTTAGCACCCGCGCACGGATTTGTGCGAAAACGCGTTTTAAGCATGCACATGCATCTTTTGGTAGACGAGATTGAAGTTTTCTACAAAACCACAAGATGTGCATGCAAATGGTGCTTTTCGCAGAACGCGCACGTGGATTTCTACCAAACACGTGCTAAGCATGCCGATGCTGCTCTTTTTAGCACCCGCGCACGGATTCGTGCGAAAACGCGTTTTAAGCATGCACATGCATCTTGTGTAGACGAGATTGAAGTTTTCTGCAAAACCACAAGATGTGCATTGCAAATGGTGCTTTTCGCAGAACGCGCACGTGGATTTCTACCAAACGACGTGCTAAGCATGCCGATGCTGCACTTTTTAGCACCCGCGCACGGATTCGTGCGAAAACGCGTTTTAAGCATGCACATGCATCTTTTGGTAGACGAGATTGAAGTTTTCTGCAAAACCACAAGATGTGCATGCAAATGGTGCTTTTGGCAGAACGCGCACGTGGATTTCTACCAAACGACGTGCTAAGCATGCCGATGCTGCTCTTTTAGCACCCGCGCACGGATTCGCGCGAAAACGCGTTTTAAGCATGCACATGCATCTTTTGGGTAGACGCGATGAAGTTTTCTGCAAAAACCACAAGATGTGCCATGCAAATGGTGCTTTTGCAGAACGCGCACGTGGATTTCTACCAAACGACGTGCTAAGCATGCCGATGCTGCTCTTTTTTAGCACCCGCGCACGGATTTGTGCGAAAACGCGTTTTAAAGCATGCACATGCATCTTTTGGTAGACGAGATTGAAGTTTTCTGCAAAACCACCAAGATGTGCATGCAAATGGTGCTTTTGGCAGAACGCGCACGTGGATTTCTACCAAACGACGTGCTAAGCATGCCGATGCTGCTCTTTTTAGCACCCGCGCACGGATTCGTGCGAAAACGCGTTTGAAGCATGCACATGCATCTTTTGGTAGACGCGGATGAAGTTTTCTGGAAAACCACAAGATGTGCATGCAAATGGTGCTCTTGGCAGAACGCGCACGTGGATTTCTACCAAACGACGTGCTAAGCCTGCCGATGCTGCTCTTTTTAGCACCCGCGCACGGATTTGTGCGAAAAACGCGTTTTAAGCATGCACATGCATCTTTTGGTAGACGAGATTGAAGTTTTCTGCAAAACCACAAGATGTGCATGCAAATGGTGCTTTTCGCAGAACGCGCACGTGGATTTCTACCAAACAACGTGCTAAGCATGCCGATGCTGCTCTTTTTAGCACCCGCGCACGGATTCGTGCGAAAACGCGTTTTAAGCATGCACATGCATCTTTGGTAGACGAGATTGAAGTTTTCTGCAAAACCACAAAATGTGCATGCAAATGGTGCTTTTCCGCAGAACGCGCACGTGGATTTCCACCAAAACAACGTGCTAGCATGCCGATGCTGCTCTTTTTAGCACCCGCGCCCGGATTCGTGCGAAAACGCGTTTTAAGCATGCACATGCATCTTTTGGTAGACGAGATTGAAGTTTTCTGCAAAACCGCAAGATGTGCATGCAAATGGTGCTTTTCGCAGAACGCGCACGTGGATTTCTACCAAACAACGTGCTAAGCATGCCGATGCTGCTCTTTTTAGCACCCGCGCACGGATTCGTGCGAAAACGCGTTTTAAGCATGCACATGCATCTTTTGGTAGACGAGATTGAAGTTTTCTGCAAAACCACAAGATGTGCATGCAAATGGTGCTTTTCGCAGAACGCCCACGTGGATTTCTACAAACAACGTGCTAAGCATGCCGATGCTGCTCTTTGTTAGCACCCGCGCACGGATTTGTGCGAAAACGCGTTTTAAGCATGCACATGCATCTTTTGGTAGACGAGATGAAGTTTTCTGCAAAAACCACAAGATGTGCATGCAAATGGTGCTTTTCGCAGAACGCGCACGTGGATTTCTACAAACAACGTGCTAAGCATGCCGATGCTGCTCTTTTTAGCACCCGCGCACGGATTCGTGCGAAAACGCGTTTTAAGCATGCACATGCATCTTTTGATAGACGAGATTGAAGTTTTCTGCAAAACCACAAGATGTGCATGCAAATGGTGCTTTTCGCAGAACGCCGCACGTGGATTTCTACCAAACGACGTGCTTAAGCATGCCGATGCTGCTCTTTTTAGCACCCGCGCACGGATTTGTGCGAAAACGCGTTTTAAGCATGCACATGCATCTTTTGGTAGACGAGATTGAAGTTTTCTGCAAAACCACAAGTTGTGCATGCAAATGGTGCTTTCCGCAGAACGCGCACGTGGATTTCTACCAAACAACGTGCTAAGCATGCCGATGCTGCTCTTTTTAGCACCCGCGCACGGATTCGTGCGAAAACGCGTTTTAAGCATGCACATGCATCTTTTGGTAGACGAGATTGAAGTTTTCTGCAAAAGCACAAGATGTGCATGCAAATGGTGCTTTTCGCAGAACGCGCACGTGGATTTCTACCAAACAACGTGCTAAGCATGCCGATGCTGCTCCTTTTAGCACCCGCGCACGGATTCGTGCGAAAACGCGTTTTAAGCATGCACATGCATCTTTTGGTAGACGAGATTGAAGTTTTCTGCAAAACCACAATATGTGCATGCAAATGGTGCTTTTCGCAGAACGCGCACGTGGATTTCTACCAAACAACGTGCTAAGCATGCCGATGCTGCTCTTTTTAGCACCCGCGCACGGATTCGTGCGAAAACGCGTTTTAAGCATGCACATGCATCTTTGGTAGACGAGATTGAAGTTTTCTGCAAAACCACAGATGTGCATGCAAATGGTGCTTTTCGCAGAACGCGCACGTGGATTTCCACCAAACAACGTGCTAAGCATGCGATGCTGCTCTTTTTAGCACCCGCGCCCGGATTCGTGCGAAAACGGGTTTAAGCATGCACATGCATCTTTTGGTAGACGAGATTGAAGTTTTCTGCAAAACCGCAAGATGTGCATGCAAATGGTGCTTTTCGCAGAACGCGCACGTGGATTTCTACCAAACAACGTGCTAAGCATGCCGATGCTGCTCTTTTAGCACCCGCGCACGGATTCGTGCGAAAACGCGTTTTAAGCATGCACATGCATCTTTTGGTAGACGAGATTGAAGTTTTCTGCAAAACCACAAGATGTGCATGCAAATGGTGCTTTTCGCAGAACGCCACGTGGATTTCTACCAAACAACGTGCTAAGCATGCCGATGCTGCTCTTTTTAGCACCCGCGCACGGATTTGTGCGAAAACGCGTTTTAAGCATGCACATGCATCTTTTGGTAGACGAGATTGAAGTTTTCTGCAAAACCACAAGATGTGCATGCAAATGGTGCTTTCGCAGAATGCGCACGTGGATTTCCACAAACAACTTGCTAAGCATGCCGATGCTGCTCTTTTTAGCACCCGCGCCCGGATTCGTGCGAAAACGCGTTTTAAGCATGCACATGCATCTTTTGGTAGACGAGATTGAAGTTTTCTGCAAAACCACAGATGTGCATGCAAATGGTGCTTTTCGCAGAACGCGCACGTGGATTTCTACCAAACACGTGCTAATCATGCCGATGCTGCTCTTTTTAGCACCCCGCGCACGGATTCGTGCGAAAACGCGTTTTAAGCATGCACATGCATCTTTTGGTAGACGCGGATGAAGTTTTCTGCAAACCACAAGATGTGCATGCAAATGGTGCTCTGGCAGAACGCGCACGTGGATTTTCTACCAAACAACGTGCTAAGCATGCCGATGCTGCTCTTTTTAGCACCCGCGCACGGATTTCGTGCGAAAACGCGTTTTAAGCATGCACATGCATCTTTTGGTAGACGAGATTGAAGTTTTCTGCAAAACCACAAGATGTGCATGCAAATGGTGCTTTTCGCAGAACGCGCACGTGGATTTCTACCAAACAACGTGCTAAGCATGCCGATGCTGCTCTTTTAGCACCCGCGCACGGATTCGTGCGAAAACGCGTTTTAAGCATGCACATGCATCTTTTGGTAGACGAGATTGAAGTTTTCTGCAAAACCACAAGATGTGCATGCAAATGGTGCTTTTCGCAGAACGCGCACGTGGATTTCTACCAAACAACGTGCTAAGCATGCCGATGCTGCTCTTTTTAGCACCTGCGCACGGATTCGTGCGAAAACGCGTTTTAAGCATGCACATGCATCTTTTGGTAGACGAGATTGAAGTTTTCTGCAAAACCACAAGATGTGCATGCAAATGGTGCTTTTCGCAGAACGCGCACGTGGATTTCTACCAAACAACGTGCTAAGCATGCCGATGCTGCTCTTTTAGCACCCGCGCACGGATTCGTGCGAAAACGCGTTTTAAGCATGCACATGCATCTTTTGGTAGACGAGATTGAAGTTTTCTGCAAAACCACAAGATGTGCATGCAAATGGTGCTTTTCGCAGAACGGCGCACGTGGATTTTCTACAAAACAACCTGCTAAGCATGCCGATGCTGCTCTTTTTAGCACCCGCGCACGGATTCGTGCGAAAACGCGTTTTAAGCATGCACATGCATCTTTTGGTAGACGAGATTGAAGTTTTCTGCAAAACCACAAGATGTGCATGCAAATGGTGCTTTTCGCAGAACGCGCACGTGGATTTCCACCAAACAACGTGCTAAGCATGCCGATGCTGCTCTTTTTAGCACCCGCGCCCGGATTCGTGCGAAAACGCGTTTTAAGCATGCACATGCATCTTTTGGTAGACGAGATTGAAGTTTTCTGCAAAACCACAAGATGTGCATGCAAATGGTGCTTTTCGCAGAACGCGCACGTGGATTTCTACCAAACAACGTGCTAAGCATGCCGATGCTGCTCTTTTTAGCACCCGCGCACGGATTCGTGCGAAAACGCGTTTTAAGCATGCACATGCATCTTTTGGTAGACGAGATTGAGTTTTCTGCAAAACCACAAGATTGCGCATGCAAATGGTGCTTTTCCGCAGAACGCCCACGTGGATTTCTACCAAACAACGTGCTAAGCATGCCGATGCTGCTCTTTTTAGCACCCGCGCACGGATTTGTGCGAAAACGCGTTTTAAGCATGCACATGCATCTTTTGGTAGACGAGATTGAAGTTTTCTGCAAAACCACAAGTTGTGCATGCAAATGGTGCTTTCGCAGAACGCGCACGTGGATTTCTACCAAACAACGTGCTAAGCATGCCGATGCTGCTCTTTTTAGCACCCGCGCACGGATTCGTGCGAAAACGCGTTTTAAGCATGCACATGCATCTTTTGGTAGACGAGATTGAAGTTTTCTGCAAAACCACAAGATGTGCATGCAAATGGTGCTTTTCGCAGAACGCGCACGTGGATTTCTACCAAACAACGTGCTAAGCATGCCGATGCTGCTCTTTTTAGCACCCGCGCACGGATTCGTGCGAAAACGCGTTTTAAGCATGCACATGCATCTTTTGGTAGACGAGATTGAAGTTTTCTGCAAAACCACAAGATGTGCATGCAAATGGTGCTTTTGGCAGAACGCGCACGTGGATTTCTACCAAACGACGTGCTAAGCATGCCGATGCTGCTCTTTTTAGCACCCGCGCACGGATTCGCGCGAAAACGCGTTTTAAGCATGCACATGCATCTTTTGGTAGACGCGGATGAAGTTTTCTGCAAAACCACAAGATGTGCATGCAAATGGTGCTTTTGGCAGAACGCGCACGTGGATTTCTACCAAACGACGTGCTAAGCATGCCGATGCTGCTCTTTTTAGCACCCGCGCACGGATTTGTGCGAAAACGCGTTTTAAGCATGCACATGCATCTTTTGGTAGACGAGATTGAAGTTTTCTGCAAAACCACAAGATGTGCATGCAAATGGTGCTCTTGGCAGAACGCGCACGTGGATTTCTACCAAACAACGTGCTAAGCATGCCGATGCTGCTCTTTTAGCACCCGCGCACGGATTTGTGCGAAAACGCGTTTTAAGCATGCACATGCATCTTTTGGTAGACGCGGATGAAGTTTTCTGCAAAACCACAAGATGTGCATGCAAATGGTGGTTTTGGCAGAACGCGCACGTGGATTTCTACCAAACGACGTGCTAAGCATGCCGATGCTGCTCTTTTTAGCACCCGCGCACGGATTCGTGCGAAAACGCGTTTTAAGCATGCACATGCATCTTTTGGTAGACGCGATGAAGTTTTCTGCAAAACCACAACATGTGCATGCAAATGGTGCTCTTGGCAGAACGCGCACGTGGATTTCTACCAAACGACGTGCTAAGCATGCCGATGCTGCTCTTTTTAGCACCCGCGCACGGATTTGTGCGAAAACGCGTTTTAAGCATGCACATGCATCTTTTGGTAGACGAGATTGAAGTTTTCTGCAAAACCACAAGTTGTGCATGCAAATGGTGCTTTTCGCAGAACGCGCACGTGGATTTCTACCAAACAACGTGCTAAGCATGCCGATGCTGCTCTTTTTAGCACCCGCGCACGGATTCGTGCGAAAACGCGTTTTAAGCATGCACATGCATCTTTTGGTAGACGAGATTGAAGTTTTCTGCAAAACCACAAGATGTGCATGCAAATGGTGCTTTTGGCAGAACGCACACGTGGATTTCTACCAAACGACGTGCTAAGCATGCCGGTGCTGCTCTTTTTAGCACCCGCGCACGGATTCGCGCGAAAACGCGTTTTAAAGCATGCACATGCATCTTTTGGTAGACGAGATTGAAGTTTTCTGCAAAAGCACAAGATGTGCATGCAAATGGTGCTTTTCGCAGAACGCGCACGTGGATTTCTACCAAACAACGTGCTAAGCATGCCGATGCTGCTCTTTTTAGCACCCGCGCACGGATTCGTGCGAAAAACGCGTTTTAAGCATGCACATGCATCTTTTGGTAGACGAGATTGAAGTTTTCTGCAAAACCACAAGATGTGCATGCAAATGGTGCTTTTCGCAGAATCGCGCACGTGGATTTCTACCAAACAACGTGCTAAGCATGCCGATGCTGCTCTTTTTAGCACCCGCGCACGGATTCGTGCGAAAACGCGTTTTAAGCATGCACATGCATCTTTTGGTAGACGAGATTGAAGTTTTCTGCAAAACCACAAGATGTGCATGCAAATGGTGCTTTTGGCAGAACGCGCACGTGGATTTCTACCAAACGACGTGCTAAGCATGCCGATGCTGCTCTTTTTAGCACCCGCGCACGGATTCGCGCGAAAACGCGTTTTAAGCATGCACATGCATCTTTTGGTAGACGCGGATGAAGTTTTCTGCAAAACCACAAGATGTGCATGCAAATGGTGCTTTTCGCAGAACGCGCACGTGGATTTCTACCAAACAACGTGCTAAGCATGCCGATGCTGCTCTTTTTAGCACCCGCGCACGGATTCGTGCGAAAACGCGTTTTAAGCATGCACATGCATCTTTTGGTAGACGGGGATGAAGTTTTCTGCAAAACCACAAGATGTGCATGCAAATGGTGCTTTTGGCAGAACGCGCACGTGGATTTCTATCAAACGACGTGCTAAGCATGCCGATGCTGCTCTTTTAGCACCCGCGCACGGATTCGTGCGAAAACGCGTTTTAAGCATGCACATGCATCTTTTGGTAGACGCGGATGAAGTTTTCTGCAAAACCACAAGATGTGCATGCAAATGGTGCTCTTGGCAGAACGCGCACGTGGATTTCTACCAAACGACGTGCTAAGCATGCCGATGCTGCTCTTTTTAGCACCCGCGCACGGATTTGTGCGAAAACGCGTTTTAAGCATGCACATGCATCTTTTGGTAGACGCGGATGAAGTTTTCTGCAAAACCACAAGATGTGCATGCAAATGGTGCTTTTGGCAGAACGCGCACGTGGATTTCTACCAAACGACGTGCTAAGCATGCCGATGCTGCTCTTTTTAGCACCCGCGCACGGATTCGTGCGAAAACGCGTTTGAAGCATGCACATGCATCTTTTGGTAGACGCGGATGAAGTTTTCTGGAAAACCACAAGATGTGCATGCAAATGGTGCTCTTGGCAGAACGCGCACGTGGATTTCTACCAAACGACGTGCTAAGCATGCCGATGCTGCTCTTTTTAGCACCCGCGCACGGATTTGTGCGAAAACGCGTTTTTAAGCATGCACATGCATCTTTTGGTAGACGAGATTGAAGTTTTCTGCAAAACCACAAAATGTGCATGCAAATGGTGCTTTTCGCAGAACGCGCACGTGGATTTCCACCAAACAACGTGCTAAGCATGCCGATGCTGCTCTTTTTAGCACCCGCGCCCGGATTCGTGCGAAAACGCGTTTTAAGCATGCACATGCATCTTTTGGTAGACGAGATTGAAGTTTTCTGCCAAAACCGCAAGATGTGCATGCAAATGGTGCTTTTCGCAGAACGCGCACGTGGATTTCTACCAACAACGTGCTAAGCATGCCGATGCTGCTCTTTTTAGCACCCGCGCACGGATTCGTGCGAGAACGCGTTTTAAGCATGCACATGCATCTTTTGGTAGACGCGGATGAAGTTTTCTGCAAAACCACAAGATGTGCATGCAAATGGTGCTTTTGGCAGAACGCGCACGTGGATTTCTACCAAACGACGTGCTAAGCATGCCGATGCTGCTCTTTTAGCACCCGCG
>NW_027315024.1:0-98145 GCF_023375885.2 Dermacentor andersoni
CACACGCGAGACAGATTTAGCACGTCGTTTGGTAGAAATCCACGTGCGCGTTCTGCCAAAAGCACCATTTGCATGCACATCTTGTGGTTTTGCAGAAAACTTCATCCGCGTCTACCAAAAGATGCATGTGCATGCTTAAAACGCGTTTTCGCACAAATCCGTGCGCGGGTGCTAAAAAGAGCAGCATCGGCATGCTTAGCACGTCGTTTGGTAGAAATCCACGTGCGCGTTCTGCCAAAAGCACCATTTGCATGCACATCTTGTGGTTTTGCAGAAAACTTCATCCGCGTCTACCAAAAGATGCATGTGCATGCTTAAAACGCGTTTTCGCACAAATCCGTGCGCGGGTGCTAAAAAGAGCAGCATCGGCATGCTTAGCACGTCGTTTGGTAGAAATCCACGTGCGCGTTCTGCAAAAAGCACCATTTGCATGCACATCTTGTGGTTTTGCAGAAAACTTCATCCGCGTCGACCAAAAGATGCATGTGCATGCTTAAAACGCGTTTTCGCACAAATGCGTGCGCGGGTGCTAAAAAGAGCAGCATCGGCATGCTTAGCACGTCGTTTGGTAGCAATCCACGTGCGCGTTCTGTCAAAAGCACCATTTGCATGCACATCTTGTGGTTTTGCAGAAAACTTCATCCGCGTCTACCAAAAGATGCATGTGCATGCTTAAAACGCGTTTTCGCACAAATCCGTGCGCGGGTGCTAAAAAGAGCAGCATCGGCAAGCTTAGCACGTCGTTTGGTAGAAATCCACGTGCGCGTTCTGCAAAAAGCACCATTTGCATGCACATCTTGTGGTTTTGCAGAAAACTTCATCCGCGTCTACCAAAAGATGCATGTGCATGCTTAAAACGCGTTTTCGCACAAATGCGTGCGCGGGTGCTAAAAAGAGCAGCATCGGCATGCTTAGCACGTCGTTTGGTAGAAATCCACGTGCGCGTTCTGCCAAAAGCACCATTTGCATGCACATCTTGTGGTTTTGCAGAAAACTTCATCCGCGTCTACCAAAAGATGCATGTGCATGCTTAAAACGCGTTTTCGCACAAATGCGTGCGCGGGTGCTTAAAAGAGCAGCATCGGCATGCTTAGCACGTCGTTTGGTAGAAATCCACGTGCGCGTTCTGCAAAAAGCACCATTTGCATGCACATCTTGTGGTTTTGCAGAAAACTTCATCCGCGTCTACCAAAAGATGCATGTGCATGCTTAAAACGCGTTTTCGCACAAATGCGTGCGCGGGTGCTAAAAAGAGCAGCATCGGCATGCTTAGCACGTCGTTTGGTAGAAATCCACGTGCGCGTTCTGCCAAAAGCACCATTTGCATGCACATCTTGTGGTTTTGCAGAAAACTTCATCCGCGTCTACCAAAAGATGCATGTGCATGCTTAAAACGCGTTTTCGCACAAATCCGTGCGCGGGTGCTAAAAAGAGCAGCATCGGCATGCTTAGCACGTCGTTTGGTAGAAATCCACGTGCGCGTTCTGCAAAAAGCACCATTTGCATGCACATCTTGTGGTTTTGCAGAAAACTTCATCCGCGTCTACCAAAAGATGCATGTGCATGCTTAAAACGCGTTTTCGCACAAATGCGTGCGCGGGTGCTAAAAAGAGCAGCATCGGCATGCTTAGCACGTCGTTTGGTAGAAATCCACGTGGGCGTTCTGCCAAAAGCACCATTTGCATGCACATCTTGTGGTTTTGCAGAAAACTTCATCCGCGTCTACCAAAAGATGCATGTGCATGCTTAAAACGCGTTTTCGCACAAATGCGTGCGCGGGTGCTAAAAAGAGCAGCATCGGCATGCTTAGCACGTCGTTTGGTAGAAATCCACGTGCGCGTTCTGCAAAAGCACCATTTGCATGCACATCTTGTGGTTTTGCAGAAAACTTCATCCGCGTCTACCAAAAGATGCATGTGCATGCTTAAAACGCGTTTTCGCACAAATGCGTGCGCGGGTGCTAAAAAGAGCAGCATCGGCATGCTTAGCACGTCGTTTGGTAGAAATCCACGTGCGCGTTCTGCCAAAAGCACCATTTGCATGCACATCTTGTGGTTTTGCAGAAAACTTCATCCGCGTCTACCAAAAGATGCATGTGCATGTTTAAAACGCGTTTTCGCACAAATCCGTGCGCGGGTGCTAAAAAGAGCAGCATCGGCATGCTTAGCACGTCGTTTGGTAGAAATTCACGTGCGCGTTCTGCAAAAAGCACCATTTGCATGCACATCTTGTGGTTTTGCAGAAAACTTCATCCGCGTCTACCAAAAGATGCATGTGCATGCTTAAAACGCGTTTTCGCACAAATGCGTGCGCGGGTGCTAAAAAGAGCAGCATCGGCATGCTTAGCACGTCGTTTGGTAGAAATCCACGTGCGCGTTCTGCCAAAAGCACCATTTGCATGCACATCTTGTGGTTTTGCAGAAAACTTCATCCGCGTCTACCAAAAGATGCATGTGCATGCTTAAAACGCGTTTTCGCACAAATGCGTGCGCGGGTGCTAAAAAGAGCAGCATCGGCATGCTTAGCACGTCGTTTGGTAGAAATCCACGTGCGCGTTCTGCCAAAAGCACCATTTGCATGCACATCTTGTGGTTTTGCAGAAAACTTCATCCGCGTCTACCAAAAGATGCATGTGCATGTTTAAAACGCGTTTTCGCACAAATCCGTGCGCGGGTGCTAAAAAGAGCAGCATCGGCATGCTTAGCACGTCGTTTGGTAGAAATCCACGTGCGCGTTCGGCAAAAAGCACCATTTGCATGCACATCTTGTGGTTTTGCAGAAAACTTCATCCGCGTCTACCAAAAGATGCATGTGCATGCTTAAAACGCGTTTTCGCACAAATCCGTGCGCGGGTGCTAAAAAGAGCAGCATCGGCATGCTTAGCACGTCGTTTGGTAGAAATCCACGTGCGCGTTCTGCAAAAAGCACCATTTGCATGCACATCTTGTGGTTTTGCAGAAAACTTCATCCGCGTCTACCAAAAGATGCATGTGCATGCTTAAAACGCGTTTTCGCACAAATGCGTGCGCGGGTGCTAAAACGAGCAGCATCGGCATGCTTAGCACGTCGTTTGGTAGAAATCCACGTGCGCGTTCTGCCAAAAGCACCATTTGCATGCACATCTTGTGGTTTTGCAGAAAACTTCATCCGCGTCTACCAAAAGATGCATGTGCATGCTTAAAACGCGTTTTCGCACAAATGCGTGCGCGGGTGCTAAAAAGAGCAGCATCGGCATGCTTAGCACGTCGTTTGGTAGAAATCCACGTGCGCGTTCTGCAAAAAGCACCATTTGCATGCACATCTTGTGGTTTTGCAGAAAACTTCATCCGCGTCTACCAAAAGATGCATGTGCATGCTTAAAACGCGTTTTCGCACAAATGCGTGCGCGGGTGCTAAAAAGAGCAGCATCGGCATGCTTAGCACGTCGTTTGGTAGAAATCCACGTGCGCGTTCTGCAAAAAGCACCATTTGCATGCACATCTTGTGGTTTTGCAGAAAACTTCATCCGCGTCTACCAAAAGATGCATGTGCATGCTTAAAACGCGTTTTCGCACAAATGCGTGCGCGGGTGCTAAAAAGAGCAGCATCGGCATGCTTAGCACGTCGTTTGGTAGAAATCCACGTGCGCGTTCTGCAAAAAGCACCATTTGCATGCACATCTTGTGGTTTTGCAGAAAACTTCATCCGCGTCTACCAAAAGATGCATGTGCATGCTTAAAACGCGTTTTCGCACAAATGCGTGCGCGGGTGCTAAAAAGAGCAGCATCGGCATGCTTAGCACGTCGTTTGGTAGAAATCCACGTGCGCGTTCTGCCAAAAGCACCATTTGCATGCACATCTTGTGGTTTTGCAGAAAACTTCATCCGCGTCTACCAAAAGATGCATGTGCATGCTTAAAACGCGTTTTCGCACAAATCCGTGCGCGGGTGCTAAAAAGAGCAGCATCGGCAAGCTTAGCACATCGTTTGGTAGAAATCCACGTGCGCGTTCTGCAAAAAGCACCATTTGCATGCACATCTTGTGGTTTTGCAGAAAACTTCATCCGCGTCTACCAAAAGATGCATGTGCATGCTTAAAACGCGTTTTCGCACAAATGCGTGCGCGGGTGCTAAAAAGAGCAGCATCGGCATGCTTAGCACGTCGTTTGGTAGAAATCCACGTGCGCGTTCTGCCAAAAGCACCATTTGCATGCACATCTTGTGGTTTTGCAGAAAACTTCATCCGCGTCTACCAAAAGATGCATGTGCATGCTTAAAACGCGTTTTCGCACAAATCCGTGCGCGGGTGCTAAAAAGAGCAGCATCGGCAAGCTTAGCACGTCGTTTGGTAGAAATCCACGTGCGCGTTCTGCAAAAAGCACCATTTGCATGCACATCTTGTGGTTTTGCAGAAAACTTCATCCGCGTCTACCAAAAGATGCATGTGCATGCTTAAAACGCGTTTTCGCACAAATGCGTGCGCGGGTGCTAGAAAGAGCAGCATCGGCATGCTTAGCACGTCGTTTGGTAGAAATCCACGTGCGCGTTCTGCAAAAAGCACCATTTGCATGCACATCTTGTGGTTTTGCAGAAAACTTCATCCGCGTCTACCAAAAGATGCATGTGCATGCTTAAAACGCGTTTTCGCACAAATGCGTGCGCGGGTGCTAAAAAGAGCAGCATCGGCATGCTTAGCACGTCGTTTGGTAGAAATCCACGTGCGCGTTCTGCAAAAAGCACCATTTGCATGCACATCTTGTGGTTTTGCAGAAAACTTCATCCGCGTCTACCAAAAGATGCATGTGCATGCTTAAAACGCGTTTTCGCACAAATGCGTGCGCGGGTGCTAAAAAGAGCAGCATCGGCATGCTTAGCACGTCGTTTGGTAAAAATCCACGTGCGCGTTCTGCCAAAAGCACCATTTGCATGCTCATCTTGTGGTTTTGCAGAAAACTTCATCCGCGTCTACCAAAAGATGCATGTGCATGCTTAAAACGCGTTTTCGCACAAATCCGTGCGCGGGTGCTAAAAAGAGCAGCATCGGCAAGCTTAGCACATCGTTTGGTAGAAATCCACGTGCGCGTTCTGCAAAAAGCACCATTTGCATGCACATCTTGCGGTT
The DNA here is from genome assembly GCF_023375885.2 of Dermacentor andersoni. NCBI lineage: Eukaryota > Metazoa > Arthropoda > Arachnida > Ixodida > Ixodidae > Dermacentor > Dermacentor andersoni. The sequence goes on from NW_027315024.1 coordinate 5,101, forward strand.
TTGCAGAAAACTTCATCCGCGTCTACCAAAAGATGCATGTGCATGCTTAAAACGCGTTTTCGCACAAATGCGTGCGCGGGTGCTAAAAAGAGCAGCATCGGCATGCTTAGCACGTCGTTTGGTAGAAATCCACGTGCGCGTTCTGCAAAAAGCACCATTTGCATGCACATCTTGTGGTTTTGCAGAAAACTTCATCAGCGTCTACCAAAAGATGCATGTGCATGCTTAAAACGCGTTTTCGCACAAATGCGTGCGCGGGTGCTAAAAAGAGCAGCATCGGCATGCTTAGCACGTCGTTTGGTAGAAATCCACGTGCGCGTTCTGCAAAAAGCACCATTTGCATCCACATCTTGTGGTTTTGCAGAAAACTTCATCCGCGTCTACCAAAAGATGCATGTGCATGCTTAAAACGCGTTTTCGCACAAATGCGTGCGCGGGTGCTAAAAATAGCAGCATCGGCATGCTTAGCACGTCGTTTGGTAGAAATCCACGTGCGCGTTCTGCAAAAAGCACCATTTGCATGCACATCTTGTGGTTTTGCAGAAAACTTCATCAGCGTCTACCAAAAGATGCATGTCCATGCTTAAAACGCGTTTTCGCACAAATGCGTGCGCGGGTGCTAAAAAGAGCAGCATCGGCATGCTTAGCACGTCGTTTGGTAGAAATCCACGTGCGCGTTCTGCAAAAAGCACCATTTGCATCCACATCTTGTGGTTTTGCAGAAAACTTCATCCGCGTCTACCAAAAGATGCATGTGCATGCTTAAAACGCGTTTTCGCACAAATGCGTGCGCGGGTGCTAAAAAGAGCAGCATCGGCATGCTTAGCACGTCGTTTGGTAGAAATCCACGTGCGCGTTCTGCAAAAAGCACCATTTGCATGCACATCTTGTGGTTTTGCAGAAAACTTCATCCGCGTCTACCAAAAGATGCATGTGCATGCTTAAAACGCGTTTTCGCACAAATGCGTGCGCGGGTGCTAAAAAGAGCAGCATCGGCATGCTTAGCACGTCGTTTGGTAGAAATCCACGTGCGCGTTCTGCCAAAAGCACCATTTGCATGCACATCTTGTGGTTTTGCAGAAAACTTCATCCGCGTCTACCAAAAGATGCATGTGCATGCTTAAAACGCGTTTTCGCACAAATCCGTGCGCGGGTGCTAAAAAGAGCAGCATCGGCAAGCTTAGCACGTCGTTTGGTAGAAATCCACGTGCGCGTTCTGCAAAAAGCACCATTTGCATGCACATCTTGTGGTTTTGCAGAAAACTTCATCCGCGTCTACCAAAAGATGCATGTGCATGCTTAAAACGCGTTTTCGCACAAATGCGTGCGCGGGTGCTAGAAAGAGCAGCATCGGCATGCTTAGCACGTCGTTTGGTAGAAATCCACGTGCGCGTTCTGCAAAAAGCACCATTTGCATGCACATCTTGTGGTTTTGCAGAAAACTTCATCCGCGTCTACCAAAAGATGCATGTGCATGCTTAAAACGCGTTTTCGCACAAATGCGTGCGCGGGTGCTAAAAAGAGCAGCATCGGCATGCTTAGCACGTCGTTTGGTAGAAATCCACGTGCGCGTTCTGCAAAAAGCACCATTTGCATGCACATCTTGTGGTTTTGCAGAAAACTTCATCCGCGTCTACCAAAAGATGCATGTGCATGCTTAAAACGCGTTTTCGCACAAATGCGTGCGCGGGTGCTAAAAAGAGCAGCATCGGCATGCTTAGCACGTCGTTTGGTAAAAATCCACGTGCGCGTTCTGCCAAAAGCACCATTTGCATGCTCATCTTGTGGTTTTGCAGAAAACTTCATCCGCGTCTACCAAAAGATGCATGTGCATGCTTAAAACGCGTTTTCGCACAAATCCGTGCGCGGGTGCTAAAAAGAGCAGCATCGGCAAGCTTAGCACATCGTTTGGTAGAAATCCACGTGCGCGTTCTGCAAAAAGCACCATTTGCATGCACATCTTGCGGTTTTGCAGAAAACTTCATCCGCGTCTACCAAAAGATGCATGTGCATGCTTAAAACGCGTTTTCGCACAAATGCGTGCGCGGGTGCTAAAAAGAGCAGCATCGGCATGCTTAGCACGTCGTTTGGTAGAAATCCACGTGCGCGTTCTGCAAAAAGCACCATTTGCATGCACATCTTGTGGTTTTGCAGAAAACTTCATCAGCGTCTACCAAAAGATGCATGTGCATGCTTAAAACGCGTTTTCGCACAAATGCGTGCGCGGGTGCTAAAAAGAGCAGCATCGGCATGCTTAGCACGTCGTTTGGTAGAAATCCACGTGCGCGTTCTGCAAAAAGCACCATTTGCATCCACATCTTGTGGTTTTGCAGAAAACTTCATCCGCGTCTACCAAAAGATGCATGTGCATGCTTAAAACGCGTTCTCGCACAAATGCGTGCGCGGGTGCTAAAAATAGCAGCATCGGCATGCTTAGCACGTCGTTTGGTAGAAATCCACGTGCGCGTTCTGCAAAAAGCACCATTTGCATGCACATCTTGTGGTTTTGCAGAAAACTTCATCAGCGTCTACCAAAAGATGCATGTCCATGCTTAAAACGCGTTTTCGCACAAATGCGTGCGCGGGTGCTAAAAAGAGCAGCATCGGCATGCTTAGCACGTCGTTTGGTAGAAATCCACGTGCGAGTTCTGCAAAAAGCACCATTTGCATCCACATCTTGTGGTTTTGCAGAAAACTTCATCCGCGTCTACCAAAAGATGCATGTGCATGCTTAAAACGCGTTTTCGCACAAATGCGTGCGCGGGTGCTAAAAAGAGCAGCATCGGCATGCTTAGCACGTCGTTTGGTAGAAATCCACGTGCGCGTTCTGCAAAAAGCACCATTTGCATGCACATCTTGTGGTTTTGCAGAAAACTTCATCCGCGTCTACCAAAAGATGCATGTGCATGCTTAAAACGCGTTTTCGCACAAATGCGTGCGCGGGTGCTAAAAAGAGCAGCATCGGCATGCTTAGCACGTCGTTTGGTAGAAATCCACGTGCGCGTTCTGCAAAAAGCACCATTTGCATGCACATCTTGTGGTTTTGCAGAAAACTTCATCAGCGTCTACCAAAAGATGCATGTGCATGCTTAAAACGCGTTTTCGCACAAATGCGTGCGCGGGTGCTAAAAAGAGCAGCATCGGCATGCTTAGCACGTCGTTTGGTAGAAATCCACGTGCGCGTTCTGCAAAAAGCACCATTTGCATCCACATCTTGTGGTTTTGCAGAAAACTTCATCCGCGTCTACCAAAAGATGCATGTGCATGCTTAAAACGCTTTTTCGCACAAATGCGTGCGCGGGTGCTAAAAAGAGCAGCATCGGCATGCTTAGCACGTCGTTTGGTAGAAATCCACGTGCGCGTTCTGCCAAAAGCACCATTTGCATGCACATCTTGTGGTTTTGCAGAAAACTTCATCCGCGTCTACCAAAAGATGCATGTGCATGCTTAAAACGCGTTTTCGCACAAATCCGTGCGCGGGTGCTAAATAGAGCAGCATCGGCATGCTTAGCACGTCGTTTGGTAGAAATCCACGTGCGCGTTCTGCAAAAAGCACCATTTGCATGCACAACTTGTGGTTTTGCAGAAAACTTCATCCGCGTCTACCAAAAGATGCATGTGCATGCTTAAAACGCGTTTTCGCACAAATGCGTGCGCGGGTGCTAAAAAGAGCAGCATCGGCATGCTTAGCACGTCGTTTGGTAGAAATCCACGAGCGCGTTCTGCAAAAAGCACCATTTGCATGCACATCTTGTGGTTTTGCAGAAAACTTCATCCGCGTCTACCAAAAGATGCATGTGCATGCTTAAAACGCGTTTTCGCACAAATCCGTGCGCGGGTGCTAAAAAGAGCAGCATCGGCATGCTTAGCACGTCGTTTGGTAGAAATCCACGTGCGCGTTCTGCAAAAAGCACCATTTGCATGCACATCTTGTGGTTTTGCAGAAAACTTCATCCGCGTCTACCAAAAGATGCATGTGCATGCTTAAAACGCGTTTTCGCACAAATCCGTGCGCGGGTGCTAAAAAGAGCAGCATCGGCATGCTTAGCACGTCGTTTGGTAGAAATCCACGAGCGCGTTCTGCAAAAAGCACCATTTGCATGCACATCTTGTGGTTTTGCAAAAAACTTCATCCGCGTCTACCAAAAGATGCATGTGCATGCTTAAAACGCGTTTTCGCACAAATGCGTGCGCGGGTGCTAAGAAGAGCAGCATCGGCATGCTTAGCACGTCGTTTGGTAGAAATCCACGTGCGCGTTCTGCCAAAAGCACCATTTGCATGCACATCTTGTGGTTTTGCAGAAAACTTCATCCGCGTCTACCAAAAGATGCATGTGCATGCTTAAAACGCGTTTTCGCACAAATGCGTGCGCGGGTGCTAAAAAGAGCAGCATCGGCATGCTTAGCACGTCGTTTGGTAGAAATCCACGTGCGCGTTCTGCAAAAAGCACCATTTGCATGCACATCTTGTGGTTTTGCAGAAAACTTCATCCGCGTCTACCAAAAGATGCATGTGCATGCTTAAAACGCGTTTTCGCACAAATGCGTGCGCGGGTGCTAAAAAGAGCAGCATCGGCATGCTTAGCACGTCGTTTGGTAAAAATCCACGTGCGCGTTCTGCCAAAAGCACCATTTGCATGCTCATCTTGTGGTTTTGCAGAAAACTTCATCCGCGTCTACCAAAAGATGCATGTGCATGCTTAAAACGCGTTTTCGCACAAATCCGTGCGCGGGTGCTAAAAAGAGCAGCATCGGCAAGCTTAGCACATCGTTTGGTAGAAATCCACGTGCGCGTTCTGCAAAAAGCACCATTTGCATGCACATCTTGCGGTTTTGCAGAAAACTTCATCCGCGTCTACCAAAAGATGCATGTGCATGCTTAAAACGCGTTTTCGCACAAATGCGTGCGCGGGTGCTAAAAAGAGCAGCATCGGCATGCTTAGCACGTCGTTTGGTAGAAATCCACGTGCGCGTTCTGCAAAAAGCACCATTTGCATGCACATCTTGTGGTTTTGCAGAAAACTTCATCAGCGTCTACCAAAAGATGCATGTGCATGCTTAAAACGCGTTTTCGCACAAATGCGTGCGCGGGTGCTAAAAAGAGCAGCATCGGCATGCTTAGCACGTCGTTTGGTAGAAATCCACGTGCGCGTTCTGCAAAAAGCACCATTTGCATCCACATCTTGTGGTTTTGCAGAAAACTTCATCCGCGTCTACCAAAAGATGCATGTGCATGCTTAAAACGCGTTTTCGCACAAATGCGTGCGCGGGTGCTAAAAATAGCAGCATCGGCATGCTTAGCACGTCGTTTGGTAGAAATCCACGTGCGCGTTCTGCAAAAAGCACCATTTGCATGCACATCTTGTGGTTTTGCAGAAAACTTCATCAGCGTCTACCAAAAGATGCATGTCCATGCTTAAAACGCGTTTTCGCACAAATGCGTGCGCGGGTGCTAAAAAGAGCAGCATCGGCATGCTTAGCACGTCGTTTGGTAGAAATCCACGTGCGCGTTCTGCAAAAAGCACCATTTGCATCCACATCTTGTGGTTTTGCAGAAAACTTCATCCGCGTCTACCAAAAGATGCATGTGCATGCTTAAAACGCGTTTTCGCACAAATGCGTGCGCGGGTGCTAAAAAGAGCAGCATCGGCATGCTTAGCACGTCGTTTGGTAGAAATCCACGTGCGCGTTCTGCAAAAAGCACCATTTGCATGCACATCTTGTGGTTTTGCAGAAAACTTCATCCGCGTCTACCAAAAGATGCATGTGCATGCTTAAAACGCGTTTTCGCACAAATGCGTGCGCGGGTGCTAAAAAGAGCAGCATCGGCATGCTTAGCACGTCGTTTGGTAGAAATCCACGTGCGCGTTCTGCAAAAAGCACCATTTGCATGCACATCTTGTGGTTTTGCAGAAAACTTCATCAGCGTCTACCAAAAGATGCATGTGCATGCTTAAAACGCGTTTTCGCACAAATGCGTGCGCGGGTGCTAAAAAGAGCAGCATCGGCATGCTTAGCACGTCGTTTGGTAGAAATCCACGTGCGCGTTCTGCAAAAAGCACCATTTGCATCCACATCTTGTGGTTTTGCAGAAAACTTCATCCGCGTCTACCAAAAGATGCATGTGCATGCTTAAAACGCTTTTTCGCACAAATGCGTGCGCGGGTGCTAAAAAGAGCAGCATCGGCATGCTTAGCACGTCGTTTGGTAGAAATCCACGTGCGCGTTCTGCCAAAAGCACCATTTGCATGCACATCTTGTGGTTTTGCAGAAAACTTCATCCGCGTCTACCAAAAGATGCATGTGCATGCTTAAAACGCGTTTTCGCACAAATCCGTGCGCGGGTGCTAAATAGAGCAGCATCGGCATGCTTAGCACGTCGTTTGGTAGAAATCCACGTGCGCGTTCTGCAAAAAGCACCATTTGCATGCACAACTTGTGGTTTTGCAGAAAACTTCATCCGCGTCTACCAAAAGATGCATGTGCATGCTTAAAACGCGTTTTCGCACAAATGCGTGCGCGGGTGCTAAAAAGAGCAGCATCGGCATGCTTAGCACGTCGTTTGGTAGAAATCCACGAGCGCGTTCTGCAAAAAGCACCATTTGCATGCACATCTTGTGGTTTTGCAGAAAACTTCATCCGCGTCTACCAAAAGATGCATGTGCATGCTTAAAACGCGTTTTCGCACAAATCCGTGCGCGGGTGCTAAAAAGAGCAGCATCGGCATGCTTAGCACGTCGTTTGGTAGAAATCCACGTGCGCGTTCTGCAAAAAGCACCATTTGCATGCACATCTTGTGGTTTTGCAGAAAACTTCATCCGCGTCTACCAAAAGATGCATGTGCATGCTTAAAACGCGTTTTCGCACAAATCCGTGCGCGGGTGCTAAAAAGAGCAGCATCGGCATGCTTAGCACGTCGTTTGGTAGAAATCCACGAGCGCGTTCTGCAAAAAGCACCATTTGCATGCACATCTTGTGGTTTTGCAAAAAACTTCATCCGCGTCTACCAAAAGATGCATGTGCATGCTTAAAACGCGTTTTCGCACAAATGCGTGCGCGGGTGCTAAGAAGAGCAGCATCGGCATGCTTAGCACGTCGTTTGGTAGAAATCCACGTGCGCGTTCTGCCAAAAGCACCATTTGCATGCACATGTTGTGGTTTTGCAGAAAACTTCATCCGCGTCTACCAAAAGATGCATGTGCATGCTTAAAACGCGTTTTCGCACAAATCCGTGCGCGGGTGCTAAAAAGAGCAGCATCGGCATGCTTAGCACGTCGTTTGGTAGAAATCCACGTGCGCGTTCTGCAAAAAGCACCATTTGCATCCACATCTTGTGGTTTTGCAGAAAACTTCATCCGCGTCTACCAAAAGATGCATGTGCATGCTTAAAACGCTTTTTCGCACAAATGCGTGCGCGGGTGCTAAAAAGAGCAGCATCGGCATGCTTAGCACGTCGTTTGGTAGAAATCCACGTGCGCGTTCTGCCAAAAGCACCATTTGCATGCACATCTTGTGGTTTTGCAGAAAACTTCATCCGCGTCTACCAAAAGATGCATGTGCATGCTTAAAACGCGTTTTCGCACAAATCCGTGCGCGGGTGCTAAATAGAGCAGCATCGGCATGCTTAGCACGTCGTTTGGTAGAAATCCACGTGCGCGTTCTGCAAAAAGCACCATTTGCATGCACAACTTGTGGTTTTGCAGAAAACTTCATCCGCGTCTACCAAAAGATGCATGTGCATGCTTAAAACGCGTTTTCGCACAAATGCGTGCGCGGGTGCTAAAAAGAGCAGCATCGGCATGCTTAGCACGTCGTTTGGTAGAAATCCACGAGCGCGTTCTGCAAAAAGCACCATTTGCATGCACATCTTGTGGTTTTGCAGAAAACTTCATCCGCGTCTACCAAAAGATGCATGTGCATGCTTAAAACGCGTTTTCGCACAAATCCGTGCGCGGGTGCTAAAAAGAGCAGCATCGGCATGCTTAGCACGTCGTTTGGTAGAAATCCACGTGCGCGTTCTGCAAAAAGCACCATTTGCATGCACATCTTGTGGTTTTGCAGAAAACTTCATCCGCGTCTACCAAAAGATGCATGTGCATGCTTAAAACGCGTTTTCGCACAAATCCGTGCGCGGGTGCTAAAAAGAGCAGCATCGGCATGCTTAGCACGTCGTTTGGTAGAAATCCACGAGCGCGTTCTGCAAAAAGCACCATTTGCATGCACATCTTGTGGTTTTGCAAAAAACTTCATCCGCGTCTACCAAAAGATGCATGTGCATGCTTAAAACGCGTTTTCGCACAAATGCGTGCGCGGGTGCTAAGAAGAGCAGCATCGGCATGCTTAGCACGTCGTTTGGTAGAAATCCACGTGCGCGTTCTGCCAAAAGCACCATTTGCATGCACATGTTGTGGTTTTGCAGAAAACTTCATCCGCGTCTACCAAAAGATGCATGTGCATGCTTAAAACGCGTTTTCGCACAAATCCGTGCGCGGGTGCTAAAAACAGCAGCATCGGCATGCTTAGCACGTCGTTTGGTAGAAATCCACGCGCGCGTTCTGCAAAAAGCACCATTTGCATGCACATCTTGTGGTTTTGCAGAAAACTTCATCCGCGTCTACCAAAAGATGCATGTGCATGCTTAAAACGCGTTTTCGCACAAATGCGTGCGCGGGTGCTAAAAAGAGCAGCATCGGCATGCTTAGCACGTCGTTTGGTAGAAATCCACGTGCGCGTTCTGCAAAAAGCACCATTTGCATGCACATCTTGTGGTTTTGCAGAAAACTTCATCCGCGTCTACCAAAAGACGCATGTGCATGCTTAAAACGCGTTTTCGCACAAATCCGTGCGCGGGTGCTAAAAAGAGCAGCATCGGCATGCTTAGCACGTCGTTTGGTAGAAATCCACGTGCGCGTTCTGCAAAAAGCACCATTTGCATGCACATCTTGTGGTTTTGCAGAAAACTTCATCCGCGTCTACCAAAAGATGCATGTGCATGCTTAAAACGCGTTTTCGCACAAATGCGTGCGCGGGTGCTAAAAAGAGCAGCATCGGCATGCTTAGCACGTCGTTTGGTAGAAATCCACGTGCGCGTTCTGCAAAAAGCACCATTTGCATCCACATCTTGTGGTTTTGCAGAAAACTTCATCCGCGTCTACCAAAAGATGCATGTGCATGCTTAAAACGCGTTTTCGCACAAATGCGTGCGCGGGTGCTAAAAAGAGCAGCATCGGCATGCTTAGCACGTCGTTTGGTAGAAATCCACGTGCGCGTTCTGCCAAAAGCACCATTTGCATGCACATCTTGTGGTTTTGCAGAAAACTTCATCCGCGTCTACCAAAAGATGCATGTGCATGCTTAAAAGGCGTTTTCGCACAAATGCGTGCGCGGGTGCAAAAAGAGCAGCATCGGCATGCTTAGCATGTCGTTTGGTAGAAATCCACGAGCGCGTTCTGCAAAAAGCACCATTTGCATGCACATCTTGTGGTTTTGCAGAAAACTTCATCCGCGTCTACCAAAAGATGCATGTGCATGCTTAAAACGCGTTTTCGCACAAATGCGTGCGCGGGTGCTAAGAAGAGCAGCATCGGCATGCTTAGCACGTCGTTTGGTAGAAATCCACGTGCGCGTTCTGCCAAAAGCACCATTTGCATGCACATCTTGTGGTTTTGCAGAAAACTTCATCCGCGTCTACCAAAAGATGCATGTGCATGCTTAAAACGCGTTTTCGCACAAATCCGTGCGCGGGTGCTAAAAAGAGCAGCATCGGCATGCTTAGCACGTCGTTTGGTAGAAATCCACGTGCGCGTTCTGCAAAAAGCACCATTTGCATGCACATCTTGTGGTTTTGCAGAAAACTTCATCCGCGTCTACCAAAAGATGCATGTGCATGCTTAAAACGCGTTTTCGCACAAATCCGTGCGCGGGTGCTAAAAAGAGCAGCATCGGCATGCTTAGCACGTCGTTTGGTAGAAATCCACGTGCGCGTTCTGCAAAAAGCACCATTTGCATGCACATCTTGTGGTTTTGCAGAAAACTTCATCCGCGTCTACCAAAAGATGCATGTGCATGCTTAAAACGCGTTTTCGCACAAATGCGTGCGCGGGTGCTAAAACGAGCAGCATCGGCATGCTTAGCACGTCGTTTGGTAGAAATCCACGTGCGCGTTCTGCCAAAAGCACCATTTGCATGCACATCTTGTGGTTTTGCAGAAAACTTCATCCGCGTCTACCAAAAGATGCATGTGCATGCTTAAAACGCGTTTTCGCACAAATGCGTGCGCGGGTGCTAAAAAGAGCAGCATCGGCATGCTTAGCACGTCGTTTGGTAGAAATCCACGTGCGCGTTCTGCAAAAAGCACCATTTGCATGCACATCTTGTGGTTTTGCAGAAAACTTCATCCGCGTCTACCAAAAGATGCATGTGCATGCTTAAAACGCGTTTTCGCACAAATGCGTGCGCGGGTGCTAAAAAGAGCAGCATCGGCATGCTTAGCACGTCGTTTGGTAGAAATCCACGTGCGCGTTCTGCAAAAAGCACCATTTGCATGCACATCTTGTGGTTTTGCAGAAAACTTCATCCGCGTCTACCAAAAGATGCATGTGCATGCTTAAAACGCGTTTTCGCACAAATGCATGCGCGGGTGCTAAAAAGAGCAGCATCGGCATGCTCAGCACGTCGTTTGGTAGAAATTCACGTGCGCGTTCTGCCAAAAGCACCATTTGCATGCACATCTTGTGGTTTTGCAGAAAACTTCATCCGCGTCTACCAAAAGATGCATGTGCATGCTTAAAACGCGTTTTCGCACAAATCCGTGCGCGGGTGCTAAAAAGAGCAGCATCGGCAAGCTTAGCACATCGTTTGGTAGAAATCCACGTGCGCGTTCTGCAAAAAGCACCATTTGCATGCACATCTTGTGGTTTTGCAGAAAACTTCATCCGCGTCTACCGAAAGATGCATGTGCATGCTTAAAACGCGTTTTCGCACAAATGCGTGCGCGGGTGCTAAAAAGAGCAGCATCGGCATGCTTAGCACGTCGTTTGGTAGAAATCCACGCGCGCGTTCTGCAAAAAGCACCATTTGCATGCACATCTTGTGGTTTTGCAGAAAACTTCATCCGCGTCTACCAAAAGATGCATGTGCATGCTTAAAACGCGTTTTCGCACAAATGCGTGCGCGGGTGCTAAAAAGAGCAGCATCGGCATGCTTAGCACGTCGTTTGGTAGAAATCCACGTGCGCGTTCTGCAAAAAGCACCATTTGCATGCACATCTTGTGGTTTTGCAGAAAACTTCATCCGCGTCTACCAAAAGACGCATGTGCATGCTTAAAACGCGTTTTCGCACAAATCCGTGCGCGGGTGCTAAAAAGAGCAGCATCGGCATGCTTAGCACGTCGTTTGGTAGAAATCCACGTGCGCGTTCTGCAAAAAGCACCATTTGCATGCACATCTTGTGGTTTTGCAGAAAACTTCATCCGCGTCTACCAAAAGATGCATGTGCATGCTTAAAACGCGTTTTCGCACAAATGCGTGCGCGGGTGCTAAAAAGAGCAGCATCGGCATGCTTAGCACGTCGTTTGGTAGAAATCCACGTGCGCGTTCTGCAAAAAGCACCATTTGCATCCACATCTTGTGGTTTTGCAGAAAACTTCATCCGCGTCTACCAAAAGATGCATGTGCATGCTTAAAACGCGTTTTCGCAGAAATGCGTGCGCGGGTGCTAAAAAGAGCAGCATCGGCATGCTTAGCACGTCGTTTGGTAGAAATCCACGTGCGCGTTCTGCCAAAAGCACCATTTGCATGCACATCTTGTGGTTTTGCAGAAAACTTCATCCGCGTCTACCAAAAGATGCATGTGCATGCTTGAAACGCGTTTTCGCACAAATGCGTGCGCGGGTGCTAAAAAGAGCAACATCGGCATGCTTAGCACGTCGTTTGGTAGAAATCCACGTGCGCGTTCTGCCAAAAGCACCATTTGCATGCACATCTTGTGGTTTTGCAGAAAACTTCATCTGCGTCTACCAAAAGATGCATGTGCATGCTTAAAACGCGTTTTCGCACAAATGCGTGCGCGGGTGCTAAAAAGAGCAGCATCGGCATGCTTAGCACGTCGTTTGGTAGAAATCCACGAGCGCGTTCTGCAAAAAGCACCATTTGCATGCACATCTTGTGGTTTTGCAGAAAACTTCATCCGCGTCTACCAAAAGATGCATGTGCATGCTTAAAACGCGTTTTCGCACAAATGCGTGCGCGGGTGCTAAGAAGAGCAGCATCGGCATGCTTAGCACGTCGTTTGGTAGAAATCCACGTGCGCGTTCTGCCAAAAGCACCATTTGCATGCACATCTTGTGGTTTTGCAGAAAACTTCATCCGCGTCTACCAAAAGATGCATGTGCATGCTTAAAACGCGTTTTCGCACAAATGCGTGCGCGGGTGCTAAAAAGAGCAGCATCGGCATGCTTAGCACGTCGTTTGGTAGAAATCCACGAGCGCGTTCTGCAAAAAGCACCATTTGCATGCACATCTTGTGGTTTTGCAGAAAACTTCATCCGCGTCTACCAAAAGATGCATGTGCATGCTTAAAACGCGTTTTCGCACAAATGCGTGCGCGGGTGCTAAAAAGAGCAGCATCGGCATGCTTAGCACGTCGTTTGGTAAAAATCCACGTGCGCGTTCTGCCAAAAGCACCATTTCCATGCTCATCTTGTGGTTTTGCAGAAAACTTCATCCGCGTCTACCAAAAGATGCATGTGCATGCTTAAAACGCGTTTTCGCACAAATCCGTGCGCGGGTGCTAAAAAGAGCAGCATCGGCAAGCTTAGCACATCGTTTGGTAGAAATCCACGTGCGCGTTCTGCAAAAAGCACCATTTGCATGCACATCTTGTGGTTTTGCAGAAAACTTCATCCGCGTCTACCAAAAGACGCATGTGCATGCTTAAAACGCGTTTTCGCACAAATCCGTGCGCGGGTGCTAAAAAGAGCAGCATCGGCATGCTTAGCACGTCGTTTGGTAGAAATCCACGTGCGCGTTCTGCAAAAAGCACCATTTGCATGCACATCTTGTGGTTTTGCAGAAAACTTCATCCGCGTCTACCAAAAGATGCATGTGCATGCTTAAAACGCGTTTTCGCACAAATGCGTGCGCGGGTGCTAAAAAGAGCAGCATCGGCATGCTTAGCACGTCGTTTGGTAGAAATCCACGTGCGCGTTCTGCAAAAAGCACCATTTGCATCCACATCTTGTGGTTTTGCAGAAAACTTCATCCGCGTCTACCAAAAGATGCATGTGCATGCTTAAAACGCGTTTTCGCACAAATGCGTGCGCGGGTGCTAAAAAGAGCAGCATCGGCATGCTTAGCACGTCGTTTGGTAGAAATCCACGTGCGCGTTCTGCCAAAAGCACCATTTGCATGCACATCTTGTGGTTTTGCAGAAAACTTCATCCGCGTCTACCAAAAGATGCATGTGCATGCTTGAAACGCGTTTTCGCACAAATGCGTGCGCGGGTGCTAAAAAGAGCAGCATCGGCATGCTTAGCACGTCGTTTGGTAGAAATCCACGTGCGCGTTCTGCCAAAAGCACCATTTGCATGCACATCTTGTGGTTTTGCAGAAAACTTCATCCGCGTCTACCAAAAGATGCATGTGCATGCTTAAAACGCGTTTTCGCACAAATGCGTGCGCGGGTGCTAAAAAGAGCAGCATCGGCATGCTTAGCACGTCGTTTGGTAGAAATCCACGTGCGCGTTCTGCAAAAAGCACCATTTGCATGCACATCTTGTGGTTTTGCAGAAAACTTCATCCGCGTCTACCAAAAGATGCATGTGCATGCTTAAAACGCGTTTTCGCACAAATGCGTGCGCGGGTGCTAAAAAGAGCAGCATCGGCATGCTTAGCACGTCGTTTGGTAGAAATCCACGAGCGCGTTCTGCAAAAAGCACCATTTGCATGCACATCTTGTGGTTTTGCAAAAAACTTCATCCGCGTCTACCAAAAGATGCATGTGCATGCTTAAAACGCGTTTTCGCACAAATGCGTGCGCGGGTGCTAAGAAGAGCAGCATCGGCATGCTTAGCACGTCGTTTGGTAGAAATCCACGTGCGCGTTCTGCCAAAAGCACCATTTGCATGCACATCTTGTGGTTTTGCAGAAAACTTCATCCGCGTCTACCAAAAGATGCATGTGCATGCTTAAAACGCGTTTTCGCACAAATCCGTGCGCGGGTGCTAAAAACAGCAGCATCGGCATGCTTAGCACGTCGTTTGGTAGAAATCCACGCGCGCGTTCTGCAAAAAGCACCATTTGCATGCACATCTTGTGGTTTTGCAGAAAACTTCATCCGCGTCTACCAAAAGATGCATGTGCATGCTTAAAACGCGTTTTCGCACAAATGCGTGCGCGGGTGCTAAAAAGAGCAGCATCGGCATGCTTAGCACGTCGTTTGGTAGAAATCCACGTGCGCGTTCTGCAAAAAGCACCATTTGCATGCACATCTTGTGGTTTTGCAGAAAACTTCATCCGCGTCTACCAAAAGACGCATGTGCATGCTTAAAACGCGTTTTCGCACAAATCCGTGCGCGGGTGCTAAAAAGAGCAGCATCGGCATGCTTAGCACGTCGTTTGGTAGAAATCCACGTGCGCGTTCTGCAAAAAGCACCATTTGCATGCACATCTTGTGGTTTTGCAGAAAACTTCATCCGCGTCTACCAAAAGATGCATGTGCATGCTTAAAACGCGTTTTCGCACAAATGCGTGCGCGGGTGCTAAAAAGAGCAGCATCGGCATGCTTAGCACGTCGTTTGGTAGAAATCCACGTGCGCGTTCTGCAAAAAGCACCATTTGCATCCACATCTTGTGGTTTTGCAGAAAACTTCATCCGCGTCTACCAAAAGATGCATGTGCATGCTTAAAACGCGTTTTCGCACAAATGCGTGCGCGGGTGCTAAAAAGAGCAGCATCGGCATGCTTAGCACGTCGTTTGGTAGAAATCCACGTGCGCGTTCTGCCAAAAGCACCATTTGCATGCACATCTTGTGGTTTTGCAGAAAACTTCATCCGCGTCTACCAAAAGATGCATGTGCATGCTTGAAACGCGTTTTCGCACAAATGCGTGCGCGGGTGCTAAAAAGAGCAGCATCGGCATGCTTAGCACGTCGTTTGGTAGAAATCCACGTGCGCGTTCTGCCAAAAGCACCATTTGCATGCACATCTTGTGGTTTTGCAGAAAACTTCATCCGCGTCTACCAAAAGATGCATGTGCATGCTTAAAACGCGTTTTCGCACAAATGCGTGCGCGGGTGCTAAAAAGAGCAGCATCGGCATGCTTAGCACGTCGTTTGGTAGAAATCCACGTGCGCGTTCTGCAAAAAGCACCATTTGCATGCACATCTTGTGGTTTTGCAGAAAACTTCATCCGCGTCTACCAAAAGATGCATGTGCATGCTTAAAACGCGTTTTCGCACAAATGCGTGCGCGGGTGCTAAAAAGAGCAGCATCGGCATGCTTAGCACGTCGTTTGGTAGAAATCCACGTGCGCGTTCTGCCAAAAGCACCATTTGCATGCACATCTTGTGGTTTTGCAGAAAACTTCATCCGCGTCTACCAAAAGATGCATGTGCATGCTTAAAACGCGTTTTCGCACAAATCCGTGCGCGGGTGCTAAATAGAGCAGCATCGGCATGCTTAGCACGTCGTTTGGTAGAAATCCACGTGCGCGTTCTGCAAAAAGCACCATTTGCATGCACAACTTGTGGTTTTGCAGAAAACTTCATCCGCGTCTACCAAAAGATGCATGTGCATGCTTAAAACGCGTTTTCGCACAAATGCGTGCGCGGGTGCTAAAAAGAGCAGCATCGGCATGCTTAGCACGTCGTTTGGTAGAAATCCACGAGCGCGTTCTGCAAAAAGCACCATTTGCATGCACATCTTGTGGTTTTGCAGAAAACTTCATCCGCGTCTACCAAAAGATGCATGTGCATGCTTAAAACGCGTTTTCGCACAAATCCGTGCGCGGGTGCTAAAAAGAGCAGCATCGGCATGCTTAGCACGTCGTTTGGTAGAAATCCACGTGCGCGTTCTGCAAAAAGCACCATTTGCATGCACATCTTGTGGTTTTGCAGAAAACTTCATCCGCGTCTACCAAAAGATGCATGTGCATGCTTAAAACGCGTTTTCGCACAAATGCGTGCGCGGGTGCTAAAAAGAGCAGCATCGGCATGCTTAGCACGTCGTTTGGTAGAAATCCACGAGCGCGTTCTGCAAAAAGCACCATTTGCATGCACATCTTGTGGTTTTGCAAAAAACTTCATCCGCGTCTACCAAAAGATGCATGTGCATGCTTAAAACGCGTTTTCGCACAAATGCGTGCGCGGGTGCTAAGAAGAGCAGCATCGGCATGCTTAGCACGTCGTTTGGTAGAAATCCACGTGCGCGTTCTGCCAAAAGCACCATTTGCATGCACATCTTGTGGTTTTGCAGAAAACTTCATCCGCGTCTACCAAAAGATGCATGTGCATGCTTAAAACGCGTTTTCGCACAAATCCGTGCGCGGGTGCTAAAAACAGCAGCATCGGCATGCTTAGCACGTCGTTTGGTAGAAATCCACGCGCGCGTTCTGCAAAAAGCACCATTTGCATGCACATCTTGTGGTTTTGCAGAAAACTTCATCCGCGTCTACCAAAAGATGCATGTGCATGCTTAAAACGCGTTTTCGCACAAATGCGTGCGCGGGTGCTAAAAAGAGCAGCATCGGCATGCTTAGCACGTCGTTTGGTAGAAATCCACGTGCGCGTTCTGCAAAAAGCACCATTTGCATGCACATCTTGTGGTTTTGCAGAAAACTTCATCCGCGTCTACCAAAAGACGCATGTGCATGCTTAAAACGCGTTTTCGCACAAATCCGTGCGCGGGTGCTAAAAAGAGCAGCATCGGCATGCTTAGCACGTCGTTTGGTAGAAATCCACGTGCGCGTTCTGCAAAAAGCACCATTTGCATGCACATCTTGTGGTTTTGCAGAAAACTTCATCCGCGTCTACCAAAAGATGCATGTGCATGCTTAAAACGCGTTTTCGCACAAATGCGTGCGCGGGTGCTAAAAAGAGCAGCATCGGCATGCTTAGCACGTCGTTTGGTAGAAATCCACGTGCGCGTTCTGCAAAAAGCACCATTTGCATCCACATCTTGTGGTTTTGCAGAAAACTTCATCCGCGTCTACCAAAAGATGCATGTGCATGCTTAAAACGCGTTTTCGCACAAATGCGTGCGCGGGTGCTAAAAAGAGCAGCATCGGCATGCTTAGCACGTCGTTTGGTAGAAATCCACGTGCGCGTTCTGCCAAAAGCACCATTTGCATGCACATCTTGTGGTTTTGCAGAAAACTTCATCCGCGTCTACCAAAAGATGCATGTGCATGCTTGAAACGCGTTTTCGCACAAATGCGTGCGCGGGTGCTAAAAAGAGCAGCATCGGCATGCTTAGCACGTCGTTTGGTAGAAATCCACGTGCGCGTTCTGCCAAAAAGCACCATTTGCATGCACATCTTGTGGTTTTGCAGAAAACTTCATCCGCGTCTACCAAAAGATGCATGTGCATGCTTAAAACGCGTTTTCGCACAAATGCGTGCGCGGGTGCTAAAAAGAGCAGCATCGGCATGCTTAGCACGTCGTTTGGTAGAAATCCACGTGCGCGTTCTGCCAAAAGCACCATTTGCATGCACATCTTGTGGTTTTGCAGAAAACTTCATCCGCGTCTACCAAAAGATGCATGTGCATGCTTAAAAGGCGTTTTCGCACAAATGCGTGCGCGGGTGCAAAAAGAGCAGCATCGGCATGCTTAGCATGTCGTTTGGTAGAAATCCACGAGCGCGTTCTGCAAAAAGCACCATTTGCATGCACATCTTGTGGTTTTGCAGAAAACTTCATCCGCGTCTACCAAAAGATGCATGTGCATGCTTAAAACGCGTTTTCGCACAAATGCGTGCGCGGGTGCTAAGAAGAGCAGCATCGGCATGCTTAGCACGTCGTTTGGTAGAAATCCACGTGCGCGTTCTGCCAAAAGCACCATTTGCATGCACATCTTGTGGTTTTGCAGAAAACTTCATCCGCGTCTACCAAAAGATGCATGTGCATGCTTAAAACGCGTTTTCGCACAAATCCGTGCGCGGGTGCTAAAAAGAGTAGCATCGGCATGCTTAGCACGTCGTTTGGTAGAAATCCACGTGCGCGTTCTGCAAAAAGCACCATTTGCATGCACATCTTGTGGTTTTGCAGAAAACTTCATCCGCGTCTACCAAAAGATGCATGTGCATGCTTAAAACGCGTTTTCGCACAAATCCGTGCGCGGGTGCTAAAAAGAGCAGCATCGGCATGCTTAGCACGTCGTTTGGTAGAAATCCACGTGCGCGTTCTGCAAAAAGCACCATTTGCATGCACATCTTGTGGTTTTGCAGAAAACTTCATCCGCGTCTACCAAAAGATGCATGTGCATGCTTAAAACGCGTTTTCGCACAAATGCGTGCGCGGGTGCTAAAACGAGCAGCATCGGCATGCTTAGCACGTCGTTTGGTAGAAATCCACGTGCGCGTTCTGCCAAAAGCACCATTTGCATGCACATCTTGTGGTTTTGCAGAAAACTTCATCCGCGTCTACCAAAAGATGCATGTGCATGCTTAAAACGCGTTTTCGCACAAATGCGTGCGCGGGTGCTAAAAAGAGCAGCATCGGCATGCTTAGCACGTCGTTTGGTAGAAATCCACGTGCGCGTTCTGCAAAAAGCACCATTTGCATGCACGTCTTGTGGTTTTGCAGAAAACTTCATCCGCGTCTACCAAAAGATGCATGTGCATGCTTAAAACGCGTTTTCGCACAAATGCGTGCGCGGGTGCTAAAAAGAGCAGCATCGGCATGCTTAGCACGTCGTTTGGTAGAAATCCACGTGCGCGTTCTGCAAAAAGCACCATTTGCATGCACATCTTGTGGTTTTGCAGAAAACTTCATCCGCGTCTACCAAAAGATGCATGTGCATGCTTAAAACGCGTTTTCGCACAAATGCATGCGCGGGTGCTAAAAAGAGCAGCATCGGCATGCTTAGCACGTCGTTTGGTAGAAATCCACGTGCGCGTTCTGCCAAAAGCACCATTTGCATGCACATCTTGTGGTTTTGCAGAAAACTTCATCCGCGTCTACCAAAAGATGCATGTGCATGCTTAAAACGCGTTTTCGCACAAATCCGTGCGCGGGTGCTAAAAAGAGCAGCATCGGCAAGCTTAGCACATCGTTTGGTAGAAATCCACGTGCGCGTTCTGCAAAAAGCACCATTTGCATGCACATCTTGTGGTTTTGCAGAAAACTTCATCCGCGTCTACCGAAAGATGCATGTGCATGCTTAAAACGCGTTTTCGCACAAATGCGTGCGCGGGTGCTAAAAAGAGCAGCATCGGCATGCTTAGCACGTCGTTTGGTAGAAATCCACGCGCGCGTTCTGCAAAAAGCACCATTTGCATGCACATCTTGTGGTTTTGCAGAAAACTTCATCCGCGTCTACCAAAAGATGCATGTGCATGCTTAAAACGCGTTTTCGCACAAATGCGTGCGCGGGTGCTAAAAAGAGCAGCATCGGCATGCTTAGCACGTCGTTTGGTAGAAATCCACGTGCGCGTTCTGCAAAAAGCACCAATTGCATGCACATCTTGTGGTTTTGCAGAAAACTTCATCCGCGTCTACCAAAAGACGCATGTGCATGCTTAAAACGCGTTTTCGCACAAATCCGTGCGCGGGTGCTAAAAAGAGCAGCATCGGCATGCTTAGCACGTCGTTTGGTAGAAATCCACGTGCGCGTTCTGCAAAAAGCACCATTTGCATGCACATCTTGTGGTTTTGCAGAAAACTTCATCCGCGTCTACCAAAAGATGCATGTGCATGCTTAAAACGCGTTTTCGCACAAATGCGTGCGCGGGTGCTAAAAAGAGCAGCATCGGCATGCTTAGCACGTCGTTTGGTAGAAATCCACGTGCGCGTTCTGCAAAAAGCACCATTTGCATCCACATCTTGTGGTTTTGCAGAAAACTTCATCCGCGTCTACCAAAAGATGCATGTGCATGCTTAAAACGCGTTTTCGCAGAAATGCGTGCGCGGGTGCTAAAAAGAGCAGCATCGGCATGCTTAGCACGTCGTTTGGTAGAAATCCACGTGCGCGTTCTGCCAAAAGCACCATTTGCATGCACATCTTGTGGTTTTGCAGAAAACTTCATCCGCGTCTACCAAAAGATGCATGTGCATGCTTGAAACGCGTTTTCGCACAAATGCGTGCGCGGGTGCTAAAAAGAGCAACATCGGCATGCTTAGCACGTCGTTTGGTAGAAATCCACGTGCGCGTTCTGCCAAAAGCACCATTTGCATGCACATCTTGTGGTTTTGCAGAAAACTTCATCCGCGTCTACCAAAAGATGCATGTGCATGCTTAAAACGCGTTTTCGCACAAATGCGTGCGCGGGTGCTAAAAAGAGCAGCATCGGCATGCTTAGCACGTCGTTTGGTAGAAATCCACGAGCGCGTTCTGCAAAAAGCACCATTTGCATGCACATCTTGTGGTTTTGCAGAAAACTTCATCCGCGTCTACCAAAAGATGCATGTGCATGCTTAAAACGCGTTTTCGCACAAATGCGTGCGCGGGTGCTAAGAAGAGCAGCATCGGCATGCTTAGCACGTCGTTTGGTAGAAATCCACGTGCGCGTTCTGCCAAAAGCACCATTTGCATGCACATCTTGTGGTTTTGCAGAAAACTTCATCCGCGTCTACCAAAAGATGCATGTGCATGCTTAAAACGCGTTTTCGCACAAATCCGTGCGCGGGTGCTAAAAAGAGCAGCATCGGCATGCTTAGCACGTCGTTTGGTAGAAATCCACGTGCGCGTTCTGCAAAAAGCACCATTTGCATGCACATCTTGTGGTTTTGCAGAAAACTTCATCCGCGTCTACCAAAAGATGCATGTGCATGCTTAAAACGCGTTTTCGCACAAATCCGTGCGCGGGTGCTAAAAAGAGCAGCATCGGCATGCTTAGCACGTCGTTTGGTAGAAATCCACGTGCGCGTTCTGCAAAAAGCACCATTTGCATGCATAACTTGTGGTTTTGCAGAAAACTTCATCCGCGTCTACCAAAAGATGCATGTGCATGCTTAAAACGCGTTTTCGCACAAATGCGTGCGCGGGTGCTAAAACGAGCAGCATCGGCATGCTTAGCACGTCGTTTGGTAGAAATCCACGTGCGCGTTCTGCCAAAAGCACCATTTGCATGCACATCTTGTGGTTTTGCAGAAAACTTCATCCGCGTCTACCAAAAGATGCATGTGCATGCTTAAAACGCGTTTTCGCACAAATGCGTGCGCGGGTGCTAAAAAGAGCAGCATCGGCATGCTTAGCACGTCGTTTGGTAGAAATCCACGTGCGCGTTCTGCAAAAAGCACCATTTGCATGCACATCTTGTGGTTTTGCAGAAAACTTCATCCGCGTCTACCAAAAGATGCATGTGCATGCTTAAAACGCGTTTTCGCACAAATGCGTGCGCGGGTGCTAAAAAGAGCAGCATCGGCATGCTTAGCACGTCGTTTGGTAGAAATCCACGTGCGCGTTCTGCAAAAAGCACCATTTGCATGCACATCTTGTGGTTTTGCAGAAAACTTCATCCGCGTCTACCAAAAGATGCATGTGCATGCTTAAAACGCGTTTTCGCACAAATGCATGCGCGGGTGCTAAAAAGAGCAGCATCGGCATGCTTAGCACGTCGTTTGGTAGAAATCCACGTGCGCGTTCTGCCAAAAGCACCATTTGCATGCACATCTTGTGGTTTTGCAGAAAACTTCATCCGTGTCTACCAAAAGATGCATCTGCATGCTTAAAACGCGTTTTCGCACAAATCCGTGCGCGGGTGCTAAAAAGAGCAGCATCGGCAAGCTTAGCACATCGTTTGGTAGAAATCCACGTGCGCGTTCTGCAAAAAGCACCATTTGCATGCACATCTTGTGGTTTTGCAGAAAACTTCATCCGCGTCTACCAAAAGATGCATGTGCATGCTTAAAACGCGTTTTCGCACAAATGCGTGCGCGGGTGCTAAAAAGAGCAGCATCGGCATGCTTAGCACGTCGTTTGGTAGAAATCCACGTGCGCGTTCTGCCAAAAGCACCATTTGCATGCACATCTTGTGGTTTTGCAGAAAACTTCATCCGCGTCTACCAAAAGATGCATGTGCATGCTTAAAACGCGTTTTCGCACAAATCCGTGCGCGGGTGCTAAAAAGAGCAGCATCGGCAAGCTTAGCACGTCGTTTGGTAGAAATCCACGTGCGCGTTCTGCAAAAAGCACCATTTGCATGCACATCTTGTGGTTTTGCAGAAAACTTCATCCGCGTCTACCAAAAGATGCATGTGCATGCTTAAAACGCGTTTTCGCACAAATGCGTGCGCGGGTGCTAGAAAGAGCAGCATCGGCATGCTTAGCACGTCGTTTGGTAGAAATCCACGTGCGCGTTCTGCAAAAAGCACCATTTGCATGCACATCTTGTGGTTTTGCAGAAAACTTCATCCGCGTCTACCAAAAGATGCATGTGCATGCTTAAAACGCGTTTTCGCACAAATGCGTGCGCGGGTGCTAAAAAGAGCAGCATCGGCATGCTTAGCACGTCGTTTGGTAGAAATCCACGTGCGCGTTCTGCCAAAAGCACCATTTGCATGCACATCTTGTGGTTTTGCAGAAAACTTCATCCGCGTCTACCAAAAGATGCATGTGCATGCTTAAAACGCGTTTTCGCACAAATCCGTGCGCGGGTGCTAAAAAGAGCAGCATCGGCAAGCTTAGCACGTCGTTTGGTAGAAATCCACGTGCGCGTTCTGCAAAAAGCACCATTTGCATGCACATCTTGTGGTTTTGCAGAAAACTTCATCCGCGTCTACCAAAAGATGCATGTGCATGCTTAAAACGCGTTTTCGCACAAATGCGTGCGCGGGTGCTAGAAAGAGCAGCATCGGCATGCTTAGCACGTCGTTTGGTAGAAATCCACGTGCGCGTTCTGCAAAAAGCACCATTTGCATGCACATCTTGTGGTTTTGCAGAAAACTTCATCCGCGTCTACCAAAAGATGCATGTGCATGCTTAAAACGCGTTTTCGCACAAATGCGTGCGCGGGTGCTAAAAAGAGCAGCATCGGCATGCTTAGCACGTCGTTTGGTAGAAATCCACGTGCGCGTTCTGCAAAAAGCACCATTTGCATGCACATCTTGTGGTTTTGCAGAAAACTTCATCCGCGTCTACCAAAAGATGCATGTGCATGCTTAAAACGCGTTTTCGCACAAATGCGTGCGCGGGTGCTAAAAAGAGCAGCATCGGCATGCTTAGCACGTCGTTTGGTAAAAATCCACGTGCGCGTTCTGCCAAAAGCACCATTTGCATGCTCATCTTGTGGTTTTGCAGAAAACTTCATCCGCGTCTACCAAAAGATGCATGTGCATGCTTAAAACGCGTTTTCGCACAAATCCGTGCGCGGGTGCTAAATAGAGCAGCATCGGCAAGCTTAGCACATCGTTTGGTAGAAATCCACGTGCGCGTTCTGCAAAAAGCACCATTTGCATGCACATCTTGTGGTTTTGCAGAAAACTTCATCCGCGTCTACCAAAAGATGCATGTGCATGCTTAAAACGCGTTTTCGCACAAATGCGTGCGCGGGTGCTAAAAAGAGCAGCATCGGCATGCTTAGCACGTCGTTTGGTAGAAATACACGTGCGCGTTCTGCAAAAAGCACCATTTGCATGCACATCTTGTGGTTTTGCAGAAAACTTCATCCGCGTCTACCAAAAGATGCATGTGCATGCTTAAAACGCGTTTTCGCACAAATGCGTGCGCGGGTGCTAAAAAGAGCAGCATCGGCATGCTTAGCACGTCGTTTGGTAGAAATCCACGTGCGCGTTCTGCAAAAAGCACCATTTGCATGCACATCTTGTGGTTTTGCAGAAAACTTCATCAGCGTCTACCAAAAGATGCATGTGCATGCTTAAAACGCGTTTTCGCACAATGCGTGCGCGGGTGCTAGAAAGAGCAGCATCGGCATGCTTAGCACGTCGTTTGGTAGAAATCCACGTGCGCGTTCTGCAAAAAGCACCATTTGCATGCACATCTTGTGGTTTTGCAGAAAACTTCATCCGCGTCTACCAAAAGATGCATGTGCATGCTTAAAACGCGTTTTCGCTACAAATGCGTGCGCGGGTGCTAAAAGAGCAGCATCGGCATGCTTAGCACGTCGTTTGGTAGAAATCCACGTGCGCGTTCTGCAAAAAGCACCATTTGCATTGCACATCTTGTGGTTTTGCAGAAAACTTCATCCGCGTCTACCAAAAGATGCATGTGCATGCTTAAAACGCGTTTTCGCACAAATGCGTGCGCGGGTGCTAAAAAGAGCAGCATCGGCATGCTTAGCACGTCGTTTGGTAAAAATCCACGTGCGCGTTCTGCCAAAAGCACCATTTGCATGCTCATCTTGTGGTTTTGCAGAAAACTTCATCCGCGTCTACCAAAAGATGCATGTGCATGCTTAAAACGCGTTTTCGCACAAATCCGTGCGCGGGTGCTAAATAGAGCAGCATCGGCAAGCTTAGCACATCGTTTGGTAGAAATCCACGTGCGCGTTCTGCAAAAAGCACCATTTGCATGCACATCTTGTGGTTTTGCAGAAAACTTCATCCGCGTCTACCAAAAGATGCATGTGCATGCTTAAAACGCGTTTTCGCACAAATGCGTGCGCGGGTGCTAAAAAGAGCAGCATCGGCATGCTTAGCACGTCGTTTGGTAGAAATACACGTGCGCGTTCTGCAAAAAGCACCATTTGCATGCACATCTTGTGGTTTTGCAGAAAACTTCATCCGCGTCTACCAAAAGATGCATGTGCATGCTTAAAACGCGTTTTCGCACAAATGCGTGCGCGGGTGCTAAAAAGAGCAGCATCGGCATGCTTAGCACGTCGTTTGGTAGAAATCCACGTGCGCGTTCTGCAAAAAGCACCATTTGCATGCACATCTTGTGGTTTTGCAGAAAACTTCATCAGCGTCTACCAAAAGATGCATGTGCATGCTTAAAACGCGTTTTCGCACAAATGCGTGCGCGGGTGCTAAAAAGAGCAGCATCGGCATGCTTAGCACGTCGTTTGGTAGAAATCCACGTGCGCGTTCTGCAAAAAGCACCATTTGCATCCACATCTTGTGGTTTTGCAGAAAACTTCATCCGCGTCTACAAAAGATGCATGTGCATGCTTAAAACGCGTTTTCGCACAAATGCGTGCGCGGGTGCTAAAAATAGCAGCATCGGCATGCTTAGCACGTCGTTTGGTAGAAATCCACGTGCGCGTTCTGCAAAAGCACCATTTGCATGCACATCTTGTGGTATTGCAGAAAACTTCATCCGCGTCTACCAAAAGATGCATGTGCATGCTTAAAACGCGTTTTCGCACAAATGCGTGCGCGGGTGCTAAAAAGAGCAACATCGGCATGCTTAGCACGTCGTTTGGTAGAAATCCACGTGCGCGTTCTGCCAAAAGCACCATTTGCATGCACATCTTGTGGTTTTGCAGAAAACTTCATCCGCGTCTACCAAAAGATGCATGTGCATGCTTAAAACGCGTTTTCGCACAAATGCGTGCGCGGGTGCTAAAAAGAGCAGCATCGGCATGCTTAGCACGTCGTTTGGTAGAAATCCACGAGCGCGTTCTGCAAAAAGCACCATTTGCATGCACATCTTGTGGTTTTGCAGAAAACTTCATCCGCGTCTACCAAAAGATGCATGTGCATGCTTAAAAACGCGTTTTCGCACAAATGCGTGCGCGGGTGCTAAGAAGAGCAGCATCGGCATGCTTAGCACGTCGTTTGGTAGAAATCCACGTGCGCGTTCTGCCAAAAAGCACCATTTGCATGCACATCTTGTGGTTTTGCAGAAAAACTTCATCCGCGTCTACCAAAAGATGCATGTGCATGCTTAAAACGCGTTTTCGCACAAATCCGTGCGCGGGTGCTAAAAGAGCAGCATCGGCATGCTTAGCACGTCGTTTGGTAGAAATCCACGTGCGCGTTCTGCAAAAAAGCACCATTTGCATGCACATCTTGTGGTTTTGCAGAAAACTTCATCCGCGTCTACCAAAAGATGCATGTGCATGCTTAAAACGCGTTTTCGCACAAATCCGTGCGCGGGTGCTAAAAAGAGCAGCATCGGCATGCTTAGCACGTCGTTTGGTAGAAATCCACGTGCGCGTTCTGCAAAAAGCACCATTTGCATGCACATCTTGTGGTTTTGCAGAAAACTTCATCCGCGTCTACCAAAAGATGCATGTGCATGCTTAAAACGCGTTTTCGCACAAATGCGTGCGCGGGTGCTAAAAAGAGCAGCATCGGCATGCTTAGCACGTCGTTTGGTAGAAATCCACGTGCGCGTTCTGCAAAAAGCACCATTTGCATGCACATCTTGTGGTTTTGCAGAAAACTTCATCAGCGTCTACCAAAAGATGCATGTGCATGCTTAAAACGCGTTTTCGCACAAATGCGTGCGCGGGTGCTAAAAAGAGCAGCATCGGCATGCTTAGCACGTCGTTTGGTAGAAATCCACGTGCGCGTTCTGCAAAAAGCACCATTTGCATCCACATCTTGTGGTTTTGCAGAAAACTTCATCCGCGTCTACCAAAAGATGCATGTGCATGCTTAAAACGCGTTTTCGCACAAATGCGTGCGCGGGTGCTAAAAAGAGCAGCATCGGCATGCTTAGCACGTCGTTTGGTAGAAATCCACGTGCGCGTTCTGCAAAAAGCACCATTTGCATGCACATCTTGTGGTTTTGCAGAAAACTTCATCCGCGTCTACCAAAAGATGCATGTGCATGCTTAAAACGCGTTTTCGCACAAATGCGTGCGCGGGTGCTAAAAAGAGCAGCATCGGCATGCTTAGCACGTCGTTTGGTAAAAATCCACGTGCGCGTTCTGCCAAAAGCACCATTTGCATGCTCATCTTGTGGTTTTGCAGAAAACTTCATCCGCGTCTACCAAAAGATGCATGTGCATGCTTAAAACGCGTTTTCGCACAAATCCGTGCGCGGGTGCTAAAAAGAGCAGCATCGGCAAGCTTAGCACATCGTTTGGTAGAAATCCACGTGCGCGTTCTGCAAAAAGCACCATTTGCATGCACATCTTGTGGTTTTGCAGAAAACTTCATCCGCGTCTACCAAAAGATGCATGTGCATGTTTAAAACGCGTTTTCGCACAAATGCGTGCGCGGGTGCTAAAAAGAGCAGCATCGGCATGCTTAGCACGTCGTTTGGTAGAAATCCACGTGCGCGTTCTGCAAAAAGCACCATTTGCATGCACATCTTGTGGTTTTGCAGAAAACTTCATCCGCGTCTACCAAAAGATGCATGTGCACGCTTAAAACGCGTTTTCGCACAAATGCGTGCGCGGGTGCTAAAAAGAGCAGCATCGGCATGCTTAGCACGTCGTTTGGTAGAAATCCACGTGCGCGTTCTGCAAAAAGCACCATTTGCATGCACATCTTGTGGTTTTGCAGAAAACTTCATCAGCGTCTACCAAAAGATGCATGTGCATGCTTAAAACGCGTTTTCGCACAAATGCGTGCGCGGGTGCTAAAAAGAGCAGCATCGGCATGCTTAGCACGTCGTTTGGTAGAAATCCACGTGCGCGTTCTGCAAAAAGCACCATTTGCATCCACATCTTGTGGTTTTGCAGAAAACTTCATCCGCGTCTACCAAAAGATGCATGTGCATGCTTAAAACGCGTTTTCGCACAAATGCGTGCGCGGGTGCTAAAAATAGCAGCATCGGCATGCTTAGCACGTCGTTTGGTAGAAATCCACGTGCGCGTTCTGCAAAAAGCACCATTTGCATGCACATCTTGTGGTTTTGCAGAAAACTTCATCCGCGTCTACCAAAAGATGCATGTGCATGCTTAAAACGCGTTTTCGCACAAATGCGTGCGCGGGTGCTAAAAAGAGCAGCATCGGCATGCTTAGCACGTCGTTTGGTAGAAATCCACGTGCGCGTTCTGCCAAAAGCACCATTTGCATGCACATCTTGTGGTTTTGCAGAAAACTTCATCCGCGTCTACCAAAAGATGCATGTGCATGCTTAAAACGCGTTTTCGCACAAATGCGTGCGCGGGTGCTAAAAAGAGCAGCATCGGCATGCTTAGCACGTCGTTTGGTAGAAATCCACGTGCGCGTTCTGCCAAAAGCACCATTTGCATGCACATCTTGTGGTTTTGCAGAAAACTTCATCCGCGTCTACCAAAAGATGCATGTGCATGCTTAAAACGCGTTTTCGCACAAATGCGTGCGCGGGTGCTAAAAAGAGCAGCATCGGCATGCTTAGCACGTCGTTTGGTAGAAATCCACGAGCGCGTTCTGCAAAAAGCACCATTTGCATGCACATCTTGTGGTTTTGCAGAAAACTTCATCCGCGTCTACCAAAAGATGCATGTGCATGCTTAAAACGCGTTTTCGCACAAATGCGTGCGCGGGTGCTAAGAAGAGCAGCATCGGCATGCTTAGCACGTCGTTTGGTAGAAATCCACGTGCGCGTTCTGCCAAAAGCACCATTTGCATGCACATCTTGTGGTTTTGCAGAAAACTTCATCCGCGTCTACCAAAAGATGCATGTGCATGCTTAAAACGCGTTTTCGCACAAATCCGTGCGCGGGTGCTAAAAAGAGCAGCATCGGCATGCTTAGCACGTCGTTTGGTAGAAATCCACGTGCGCGTTCTGCAAAAAGCACCATTTGCATGCACATCTTGTGGTTTTGCAGAAAACTTCATCCGCGTCTACCAAAAGATGCATGTGCATGCTTAAAACGCGTTTTCGCACAAATCCGTGCGCGGGTGCTAAAAAGAGCAGCATCGGCATGCTTAGCACGTCGTTTGGTAGAAATCCACGTGCGCGTTCTGCAAAAAGCACCATTTGCATGCACATCTTGTGGTTTTGCAGAAAACTTCATCCGCGTCTACCAAAAGATGCATGTGCATGCTTAAAACGCGTTTTCGCACAAATGCGTGCGCGGGTGCTAAAAAGAGCAGCATCGGCATGCTTAGCACGTCGTTTGGTAGAAATCCACGTGCGCGTTCTGCAAAAAGCACCATTTGCATGCACATCTTGTGGTTTTGCAGAAAACTTCATCCGCGTCTACCAAAAGATGCATGTGCATGCTTAAAACGCGTTTTCGCACAAATGCATGCGCGGGTGCTAAAAAGAGCAGCATCGGCATGCTTAGCACGTCGTTTGGTAGAAATCCACATGCGCGTTCTGCCAAAAGCACCATTTGCATGCACATCTTGTGGTTTTGCAGAAAACTTCATCCGCGTCTACCAATAGATGCATGTGCATGCTTAAAACGCGTTTTCGCACAAATGCGTGCGCGGGTGCTAAAAAGAGCAGCATCGGCAAGCTTAGCACATCGTTTGGTAGAAATCCACGTGCGCGTTCTGCAAAAAGCACCATTTGCATGCACATCTTGTGGTTTTGCAGAAAACTTCATCCGCGTCTACCAAAAGATGCATGTGCATGCTTAAAACGCGTTTTCGCACAAATGCGTGCGCGGGTGCTAAAAAGAGCAGCATCGGCATGCTTAGCACGTCGTTTGGTAGAAATCCACGCGCGCGTTCTGCAAAAAGCACCATTTGCATGCACATCTTGTGGTTTTGCAGAAAACTTCATCCGCGTCTACCAAAAGATGCATGTGCATGCTTAAAACGCGTTTTCGCACAAATGCGTGCGCGGGTGCTAAAAAGAGCAGCATCGGCATGCTTAGCACGTCGTTTGGTAGAAATCCACGTGCGCGTTCTGCAAAAAGCACCATTTGCATGCACATCTTGTGGTTTTGCAGAAAACTTCATCCGCGTCTACCAAAAGACGCATGTGCATGCTTAAAACGCGTTTTCGCACAAATCCGTGCGCGGGTACTAAAAAGAGCAGCATCGGCATGCTTAGCACGTCGTTTGGTAGAAATCCACGTGCGCGTTCTGCAAAAAGCACCATTTGCATGCACATCTTGTGGTTTTGCAGAAAACTTCATCCGCGTCTACCAAAAGATGCATGTGCATGCTTAAAACGCGTTTTCGCACAAATGCGTGCGCGGGTGCTAAAAAGAGCAGCATCGGCATGCTTAGCACGTCGTTTGGTAGAAATCCACGTGCGCGTTCTGCAAAAAGCACCATTTGCATCCACATCTTGTGGTTTTGCAGAAAACTTCATCCGCGTCTACCAAAAGATGCATGTGCATGCTTAAAACGCGTTTTCGCACAAATGCGTGCGCGGGTGCTAAAAAGAGCAGCATCGGCATGCTTAGCACGTCGTTTGGTAGAAATCCACGTGCGCGTTCTGCCAAAAGCACCATTTGCATGCACATCTTGTGGTTTTGCAGAAAACTTCATCCGCGTCTACCAAAAGATGCATGTGCATGCTTGAAACGCGTTTTCGCACAAATGCGTGCGCGGGTGCTAAAAAGAGCAGCATCGGCATGCTTAGCACGTCGTTTGGTAGAAATCCACGTGCGCGTTCTGCCAAAAGCACCATTTGCATGCACATCTTGTGGTTTTGCAGAAAACTTCATCCGCGTCTACCAAAAGATGCATGTGCATGCTTAAAACGCGTTTTCGCACAAATGCGTGCGCGGGTGCTAAAAAGAGCAGCATCGGCATGCTTAGCACGTCGTTTGGTAGAAATCCACGTGCGCGTTCTGCCAAAAGCACCATTTGCATGCACATCTTGTGGTTTTGCAGAAAACTTCATCCGCGTCTACCAAAAGATGCATGTGCATGCTTAAAACGCGTTTTCGCACAAATGCGTGCGCGGGTGCTAAAAAGAGCAGCATCGGCATGCTTAGCACGTCGTTTGGTAGAAATCCACGAGCGCGTTCTGCAAAAAGCACCATTTGCATGCACATCTTGTGGTTTTGCAGAAAACTTCATCCGCGTCTACCAAAAGATGCATGTGCATGCTTAAAACGCGTTTTCGCACAAATGCGTGCGCGGGTGCTAAGAAGAGCAGCATCGGCATGCTTAGCACGTCGTTTGGTAGAAATCCACGTGCGCGTTCTGCCAAAAGCACCATTTGCATGCACATCTTGTGGTTTTGCAGAAAACTTCATCCGCGTCTACCAAAAGATGCATGTGCATGCTTAAAACGCGTTTTCGCACAAATCCGTGCGCGGGTGCTAAAAAGAGCAGCATCGGCATGCTTAGCACGTCGTTTGGTAGAAATCCACGTGCGCGTTCTGCAAAAAGCACCATTTGCATGCACATCTTGTGGTTTTGCAGAAAACTTCATCCGCGTCTACCAAAAGATGCATGTGCATGCTTAAAACGCGTTTTCGCACAAATGCGTGCGCGGGTGCTAAAAAGAGCAGCATCGGCATGCTTAGCACGTCGTTTGGTAGAAATCCACGTGCGCGTTCTGCAAAAAGCACCATTTGCATGCACATCTTGTGGTTTTGCAGAAAACTTCATCCGCGTCTACCAAAAGATGCATGTGCATGCTTAAAACGCGTTTTCGCACAAATGCATGCGCGGGTGCTAAAAAGAGCAGCATCGGCATGCTTAGCACGTCGTTTGGTAGAAATCCACGTGCGCGTTCTGCCAAAAGCACCATTTGCATGCACATCTTGTGGTTTTGCAGAAAACTTCATCCGCGTCTACCAAAAGATGCATGTGCATGCTTAAAACGCGTTTTCGCACAAATCCGTGCGCGGGTGCTAAAAAGAGCAGCATCGGCAAGCTTAGCACATCGTTTGGTAGAAATCCACGTGCGCGTTCTGCAAAAAGCACCATTTGCATGCACATCTTGTGGTTTTGCAGAAAACTTCATCCGCGTCTACCAAAAGATGCATGTGCATGCTTAAAACGCGTTTTCGCACAAATGCGTGCGCGGGTGCTAAAAAGAGCAGCATCGGCATGCTTAGCACGTCGTTTGGTAGAAATCTACGCGCGCGTTCTGCAAAAAGCACCATTTGCATGCACATCTTGTGGTTTTGCAGTAAACTTCATCCGCGTCTACCAAAAGATGCATGTGCATGCTTAAAACGCGTTTTCGCACAAATGCTTGCGCGGGTGCTAAAAAGAGCAGCATCGGCATGCTTAGCACGTCGTTTGGTAGAAATCCACGTGCGCGTTCTGCAAAAAGCACCATTTGCATGCACATCTTGTGGTTTTGCAGAAAACTTCATCCGCGTCTACCAAAAGACGCATGTGCATGCTTAAAACGCGTTTTCGCACAAATCCGTGCGCGGGTGCTAAAAAGAGCAGCATCGGCATGCTTAGCACGTCGTTTGGTAGAAATCCACGTGCGCGTTCTGCAAAAAGCACCATTTGCATGCACATCTTGTGGTTTTGCAGAAAACTTCATCCGCGTCTACCAAAAGATGCATGTGCATGCTTAAAACGCGTTTTCGCACAAATGCGTGCGCGGGTGCTAAAAAGAGCAGCATCGGCATGCTTAGCACGTCGTTTGGTAGAAATCCACGTGCGCGTTCAGCAAAAAGCACCATTTGCATCCACATCTTGTGGTTTTGCAGAAAACTTCATCCGCGTCTACCAAAAGATGCATGTGCATGCTTAAAACGCGTTTTCGCACAAATGCGTGCGCGGGTGCTAAAAAGAGCAGCATCGGCATGCTTAGCACGTCGTTTGGTAGAAATCCACGTGCGCGTTCTGCCAAAAGCACCATTTGCATGCACATCTTGTGGTTTTGCAGAAAACTTCATCCGCGTCTACCAAAAGATGCATGTGCATGCTTGAAACGCGTTTTCGCACAAATGCGTGCGCGGGTGCTAAAAAGAGCAGCATCGGCATGCTTAGCACGTCGTTTGGTAGAAATCCACGTGCGCGTTCTGCCAAAAGCACCATTTGCATGCACATCTTGTGGTTTTGCAGAAAACTTCATCCGCGTCTACCAAAAGATGCATGTGCATGCTTAAAAACGCGTTTTCGCACAAATGCGTGCGCGGGTGCTAAAAAGAGCAGCATCGGCATGCTTAGCACGTCGTTTGGTAGAAATCCACGTGCGCGTTCTGCCAAAAGCACCATTTGCATGCACATCTTGTGGTTTTGCAGAAAACTTCATCCGCGTCTACCAAAAGATGCATGTGCATGCTTAAAACGCGTTTTCGCACAAATGCGTGCGCGGGTGCTAAAAAGAGCAGCATCGGCATGCTTAGCACGTCGTTTGGTAGAAATCCACGAGCGCGTTCTGCAAAAAGCACCATTTGCATGCACATCTTGTGGTTTTGCAGAAAACTTCATCCGCGTCTACCAAAAGATGCATGTGCATGCTTAAAACGCGTTTTCGCACAAATGCGTGCGCGGGTGCTAAGAAGAGCAGCATCGGCATGCTTAGCACGTCGTTTGGTAGAAATCCACGTGCGCGTTCTGCCAAAAGCACCATTTGCATGCACATCTTGTGGTTTTGCAGAAAACTTCATCCGCGTCTACCAAAAGATGCATGTGCATGCTTAAAACGCGTTTTCGCACAAATCCGTGCGCGGGTGCTAAAAAGAGCAGCATCGGCATGCTTAGCACGTCGTTTGGT
Source organism: Dermacentor andersoni (assembly GCF_023375885.2). Classification (NCBI taxonomy): domain Eukaryota; kingdom Metazoa; phylum Arthropoda; class Arachnida; order Ixodida; family Ixodidae; genus Dermacentor; species Dermacentor andersoni. The sequence continues at coordinate 38,698 of NW_027315024.1, forward strand.
AGAAATCCACGTGCGCGTTCTGCAAAAAGCACCATTTGCATGCACATCTTTTGGTTTTGCAGAAAACTTCATCCGCGTCTACCAAAAGATGCATGTGCATGCTTAAAACGCGTTTTCGCACAAATCCGTCCGCGGGTGCTAAAAAGAGCAGCATCGGCATGCTTAGCACGTCGTTTGGTAGAAATCCACGTGCGCGTTCTGCAAAAAAGCACCATTTGCATGCACATCTTGTGGTTTTGCAGAAAACTTCATCCGCGTCTACCAAAAGATGCATGTGCATGCTTAAAACGCGTTTTCGCACAAATGCGTGCGCGGGTGCTAAAACGAGCAGCATCGGCATGCTTAGCACGTCGTTTGGTAGAAATCCACGTGCGCGTTCTGCCAAAAGCACCATTTGCATGCACATCTTGTGGTTTTGCAGAAAACTTCATCCGCGTCTACCAAAAGATGCATGTGCATGCTTAAAACGCGTTTTCGCACAAATGCGTGCGCGGGTGCTAAAAAGAGCAGCATCGGCATGCTTAGCACGTCGTTTGGTAGAAATCCACGTGCGCGTTCTGCAAAAAGCACCATTTGCATGCACATCTTGTGGTTTTGCAGAAAACTTCATCCGCGTCTACCAAAAGATGCATGTGCATGCTTAAAACGCGTTTTCGCACAAATGCGTGCGCGGGTGCTAAAAAGAGCAGCATCGGCATGCTTAGCACGTCGTTTGGTAGAAATCCACGTGCGCGTTCTGCAAAAAGCACCATTTGCATGCACATCTTGTGGTTTTGCAGAAAACTTCATCCGCGTCTACCAAAAGATGCATGTGCATGCTTAAAACGCGTTTTCGCACAAATGCATGCGCGGGTGCTAAAAAGAGCAGCATCGGCATGCTTAGCACGTCGTTTGGTAGAAATCCACGTGCGCGTTCTGCCAAAAGCACCATTTGCATGCACATCTTGTGGTTTTGCAGAAAACTTCATCCGCGTCTACAAAAAGATGCATGTGCATGCTTAAAACGCGTTTTCGCACAAATCCGTGCGCGGATGCTAAAAAGAGCAGCATCGGCAAGCTTAGCACATCGTTTGGTAGAAATCCACGTGCGCGTTCTGCCAAAAGCACCATTTGCATCCACATCTTGTGGTTTTGCAGAAAACTTCATCCGCGTCTACCAAAAGATGCATGTGCATGCTTAAAACGCGTTTTCGCACAAATGCGTGCGCGGGTGCTAAAAAGAGCAGCATCGGCATGCTTAGCACGTCGTTTGGTAGAAATCCACGTGCGCGTTCTGCAAAAAGCACCATTTGCATGCACATCTTGTGGTTTTGCAGAAAAACTTCATCCGCGTCTACCAAAAGATGCATGTGCATGCTTAAAACGCGTTTTCGCACAAATGCGTGCGCGGGGTGCTAAAAAGAGCAGCATCGGCATGCTTAGCACGTCGTTTGGTTAGAAATCCACGTGCGCGTTCTGCCAAAAGCACCATTTGCATGCACATCTTGTGGTTTTGCAGAAAACTTCATCCGCGTCTACCAAAAGATGCATGTGCATGCTTAAAACGCGTTTTCGCACAAATGCGTGCGCGGGTGCTAAAAAGAGCAGCATCGGCATGCTTAGCACGTCGTTTGGTAGAAATCCACGTGCGCGTTCTGCCAAAAGCACCATTTGCATGCACATCTTGTGGTTTTGCAGAAAACTTCATCCGCGTCTACCAAAAGATGCATGTGCATGCTTAAAAGGCGTTTTCGCCACAAATGCGTGCGCGGGTGCAAAAAGAGCAGCATCGGCATGCTTAGCATGTCGTTTGGTAGAAATCCACGAGCGCGTTCTGCAAAAAGCACCATTTGCATGCACATCTTGTGGTTTTGCAGAAAACTTCATCCGCGTCTACCAAAAGATGCATGTGCATGCTTAAAACGCGTTTTCGCACAAATGCGTGCGCGGGTGCTAAGAAGAGCAGCATCGGCATGCTTAGCACGTCGTTTGGTAGAAATCCACGTGCGCGTTCTGCCAAAAGCACCATTTGCATGCACATCTTGTGGTTTTTGCAGAAAACTTCATCCGCGTCTACCAAAAGATGCATGTGCATGCTTAAAACGCGTTTTCGCACAAATCCGTGCGCGGGTGCTAAAAAGAGCAGCATCGGCATGCTTAGCACGTCGTTTGGTAGAAATCCACGTGCGCGTTCTGCAAAAAGCACCATTTGCATGCACATCTTGTGGTTTTGCAGAAAACTTCATCCGCGTCTACCAAAAGATGCATGTGCATGCTTAAAACGCGTTTTCGCACAAATCCGTGCGCGGGTGCTAAAAAGAGCAGCATCGGCATGCTTAGCACGTCGTTTGGTAGAAATCCACGTGCGCGTTCTGCAAAAAGCACCATTTGCATGCACATCTTGTGGTTTTGCAGAAAACTTCATCCGCGTCTACCAAAAGATGCATGTGCATGCTTAAAACGCGTTTTCGCACAAATGCGTGCGCGGGTGCTAAAACGAGCAGCATCGGCATGCTTAGCACGTCGTTTGGTAGAAATCCACGTGCGCGTTCTGCCAAAAGCACCATTTGCATGCACATCTTGTGGTTTTGCAGAAAACTTCATCCGCGTCTACCAAAAGATGCATGTGCATGCTTAAAACGCGTTTTCGCACAAATGCGTGCGCGGGTGCTAAAAAGAGCAGCATCGGCATGCTTAGCACGTCGTTTGGTAGAAATCCACGTGCGCGTTCTGCAAAAAGCACCATTTGCATGCACATCTTGTGGTTTTGCAGAAAACTTCATCCGCGTCTACCAAAAGATGCATGTGCATGCTTAAAACGCGTTTTCGCACAAATGCGTGCGCGGGTGCTAAAAAGAGCAGCATCGGCATGCTTAGCACGTCGTTTGGTAGAAATCCACGTGCGCGTTCTGCAAAAAGCACCATTTGCATGCACATCTTGTGGTTTTGCAGAAAACTTCATCCGCGTCTACCAAAAGATGCATGTGCATGCTTAAAACGCGTTTTCGCACAAATGCATGCGCGGGTGCTAAAAAGAGCAGCATCGGCATGCTTAGCACGTCGTTTGGTAGAAATCCACGTGCGCGTTCTGCCAAAAGCACCATTTGCATGCACATCTTGTGGTTTTGCAGAAAACTTCATCCGCGTCTACCAAAAGATGCATGTGCATGCTTAAAACGCGTTTTCGCACAAATCCGTGCGCGGGTGCTAAAAAGAGCAGCATCGGCAAGCTTAGCACATCGTTTGGTAGAAATCCACGTGCGCGTTCTGCAAAAAGCACCATTTGCATGCACATCTTGTGGTTTTGCAGAAAACTTCATCCGCGTCTACCGAAAGATGCATGTGCATGCTTAAAACGCGTTTTCGCACAAATGCGTGCGCGGGTGCTAAAAAGAGCAGCATCGGCATGCTTAGCACGTCGTTTGGTAGAAATCCACGCGCGCGTTCTGCAAAAAGCACCATTTGCATGCACATCTTGTGGTTTTGCAGAAAACTTCATCCGCGTCTACCAAAAGATGCATGTGCATGCTTAAAACGCGTTTTCGCACAAATGCGTGCGCGGGTGCTAAAAAGAGCAGCATCGGCATGCTTAGCACGTCGTTTGGTAGAAATCCACGTGCGCGTTCTGCAAAAAGCACCATTTGCATGCACATCTTGTGGTTTTGCAGAAAACTTCATCCGCGTCTACCAAAAGACGCATGTGCATGCTTAAAACGCGTTTTCGCACAAATCCGTGCGCGGGTGCTAAAAAGAGCAGCATCGGCATGCTTAGCACGTCGTTTGGTAGAAATCCACGTGCGCGTTCTGCAAAAAGCACCATTTGCATGCACATCTTGTGGTTTTGCAGAAAACTTCATCCGCGTCTACCAAAAGATGCATGTGCATGCTTAAAACGCGTTTTCGCACAAATGCGTGCGCGGGTGCTAAAAAGAGCAGCATCGGCATGCTTAGCACGTCGTTTGGTAGAAATCCACGTGCGCGTTCTGCAAAAAGCACCATTTGCATCCACATCTTGTGGTTTTGCAGAAAACTTCATCCGCGTCTACCAAAAGATGCATGTGCATGCTTAAAACGCGTTTTCGCAGAAATGCGTGCGCGGGTGCTAAAAAGAGCAGCATCGGCATGCTTAGCACGTCGTTTGGTAGAAATCCACGTGCGCGTTCTGCCAAAAGCACCATTTGCATGCACATCTTGTGGTTTTGCAGAAAACTTCATCCGCGTCTACCAAAAGATGCATGTGCATGCTTGAAACGCGTTTTCGCACAAATGCGTGCGCGGGTGCTAAAAAGAGCAACATCGGCATGCTTAGCACGTCGTTTGGTAGAAATCCACGTGCGCGTTCTGCCAAAAGCACCATTTGCATGCACATCTTGTGGTTTTGCAGAAAACTTCATCCGCGCCTACCAAAAGATGCATGTGCATGCTTAAAACGCGTTTTCGCACAAATGCGTGCGCGGGTGCTAAAAAGAGCAGCATCGGCATGCTTAGCACGTCGTTTGGTAGAAATCCACGTGCGCGTTCTGCCAAAAGCACCATTTGCATGCACATCTTGTGGTTTTGCAGAAAACTTCATCCGCGTCTACCAAAAGATGCATGTGCATGCTTAAAACGCGTTTTCGCACAAATGCGTGCGCGGGTGCTAAAAAGAGCAGCATCGGCATGCTTAGCACGTCGTTTGGTAGAAATCCACGAGCGCGTTCTGCAAAAAGCACCATTTGCATGCACATCTTGTGGTTTTGCAGAAAACTTCATCCGCGTCTACCAAAAGATGCATGTGCATGCTTAAAACGCGTTTTCGCACAAATGCGTGCGCGGGTGCTAAGAAGAGCAGCATCGGCATGCTTAGCACGTCGTTTGGTAGAAATCCACGTGCGCGTTCTGCCAAAAGCACCATTTGCATGCACATCTTGTGGTTTTGCAGAAAACTTCATCCGCGTCTACCAAAAGATGCATGTGCATGCTTAAAACGCGTTTTCGCACAAATCCGTGCGCGGGTGCTAAAAAGAGCAGCATCGGCATGCTTAGCACGTCGTTTGGTAGAAATCCACGTGCGCGTTCTGCAAAAAGCACCATTTGCATGCACATCTTGTGGTTTTGCAGAAAACTTCATCCGCGTCTACCAAAAGATGCATGTGCATGCTTAAAACGCGTTTTCGCACAAATCCGTGCGCGGGTGCTAAAAAGAGCAGCATCGGCATGCTTAGCACGTCGTTTGGTAGAAATCCACGTGCGCGTTCTGCAAAAAGCACCATTTGCATGCATAACTTGTGGTTTTGCAGAAAACTTCATCCGCGTCTACCAAAAGATGCATGTGCATGCTTAAAACGCGTTTTCGCACAAATGCGTGCGCGGGTGCTAAAACGAGCAGCATCGGCATGCTTAGCACGTCGTTTGGTAGAAATCCACGTGCGCGTTCTGCCAAAAGCACCATTTGCATGCACATCTTGTGGTTTTGCAGAAAACTTCATCCGCGTCTACCAAAAGATGCATGTGCATGCTTAAAACGCGTTTTCGCACAAATGCGTGCGCGGGTGCTAAAAAGAGCAGCATCGGCATGCTTAGCACGTCGTTTGGTAGAAATCCACGTGCGCGTTCTGCAAAAAGCACCATTTGCATGCACATCTTGTGGTTTTGCAGAAAACTTCATCCGCGTCTACCAAAAGATGCATGTGCATGCTTAAAACGCGTTTTCGCACAAATGCGTGCGCGGGTGCTAAAAAGAGCAGCATCGGCATGCTTAGCACGTCGTTTGGTAGAAATCCACGTGCGCGTTCTGCAAAAAGCACCATTTGCATGCACATCTTGTGGTTTTGCAGAAAACTTCATCCGCGTCTACCAAAAGATGCATGTGCATGCTTAAAACGCGTTTTCGCACAAATGCATGCGCGGGTGCTAAAAAGAGCAGCATCGGCATGCTTAGCACGTCGTTTGGTAGAAATCCACGTGCGCGTTCTGCCAAAAGCACCATTTGCATGCACATCTTGTGGTTTTGCAGAAAACTTCATCCGCGTCTACCAAAAGATGCATGTGCATGCTTAAAACGCGTTTTCGCACAAATCCGTGCGCGGGTGCTAAAAAGAGCAGCATCGGCAAGCTTAGCACATCGTTTGGTAGAAATCCACGTGCGCGTTCTGCAAAAAGCACCATTTGCATGCACATCTCGTGGTTTTGCAGAAAACTTCATCCGCGTCTACCAAAAGATGCATGTGCATGCTTAAAACGCGTTTTCGCACAAATGCGTGCGCGGGTGCTAAAAAGAGCAGCATCGGCATGCTTAGCACGTCGTTTGGTAGAAATCCACGTGCGCGTTCTGCCAAAAGCACCATTTGCATGCACATCTTGTGGTTTTGCAGAAAACTTCATCCGCGTCTACCAAAAGATGCATGTGCATGCTTAAAACGCGTTTTCGCACAAATCTGTGCGCGGGTGCTAAAAAGAGCAGCATCGGCAAGCTTAGCACGTCGTTTGGTAGAAATCCACGTGCGCGTTCTGCAAAAAGCACCATTTGCATGCACATCTTGTGGTTTTGCAGAAAACTTCATCCGCGTCTACCAAAAGATGCATGTGCATGCTTAAAACGCGTTTTCGCACAAATGCGTGCGCGGGTGCTAGAAAGAGCAGCATCGGCATGCTTAGCACGTCGTTTGGTAGAAATCCACGTGCGCGTTCTGCAAAAAGCACCATTTGCATGCACATCTTGTGGTTTTGCAGAAAACTTCATCCGCGTCTACCAAAAGATGCATGTGCATGCTTAAAACGCGTTTTCGCACAAATGCGTGCGCGGGTGCTAAAAAGAGCAGCATCGGCATGCTTAGCACGTCGTTTGGTAGAAATCCACGTGCGCGTTCTGCAAAAAGCACCATTTGCATGCACATCTTGTGGTTTTGCAGAAAACTTCATCCGCGTCTACCAAAAGATGCATGTGCATGCTTAAAACGCGTTTTCGCACAAATGCGTGCGCGGGTGCTAAAAAGAGCAGCATCGGCATGCTTAGCACGTCGTTTGGTAAAAATCCACGTGCGCGTTCTGCCAAAAGCACCATTTGCATGCTCATCTTGTGGTTTTGCAGAAAACTTCATCCGCGTCTACCAAAAGATGCATGTGCATGCTTAAAACGCGTTTTCGCACAAATCCGTGCGCGGGTGCTAAATAGAGCAGCATCGGCAAGCTTAGCACATCGTTTGGTAGAAATCCACGTGCGCGTTCTGCAAAAAGCACCATTTGCATGCACATCTTGTGGTTTTGCAGAAAACTTCATCCGCGTCTACCAAAAGATGCATGTGCATGCTTAAAACGCGTTTTCGCACAAATGCGTGCGCGGGTGCTAAAAAGAGCAGCATCGGCATGCTTAGCACGTCGTTTGGTAGAAATCCACGTGCGCGTTCTGCAAAAAGCACCATTTGCATGCACATCTTGTGGTTTTGCAGAAAACTTCATCCGCGTCTACCAAAAGATGCATGTGCATGCTTAAAACGCGTTTTCGCACAAATGCGTGCGCGGGTGCTAAAAAGAGCAGCATCGGCATGCTTAGCACGTCGTTTGGTAGAAATCCACGTGCGCGTTCTGCAAAAAGCACCATTTGCATGCAGATCTTGTGGTTTTGCAGAAAACTTCATCAGCGTCTACCAAAAGATGCATGTGCATGCTTAAAACGCGTTTTCGCACAAATGCGTGCGCGGGTGCTAAAAAGAGCAGCATCGGCATGCTTAGCACGTCGTTTGGTAGAAATCCACGTGCGCGTTCTGCAAAAAGCACCATTTGCATCCACATCTTGTGGTTTTGCAGAAAACTTCATCCGCGTCTACCAAAAGATGCATGTGCATGCTTAAAACGCGTTTTCGCACAAATGCGTGCGCGGGTGCTAAAAATAGCAGCATCGGCATGCTTAGCACGTCGTTTGGTAGAAATCCACGTGCGCGTTCTGCAAAAAGCACCATTTGCATGCACATCTTGTGGTTTTGCAGAAAACTTCATCAGCGTCTACCAAAAGATGCATGTGCATGCTTAAAACGCGTTTTCGCACAAATGCGTGCGCGGGTGCTAAAAAGAGCAGCATCGGCATGCTTAGCACGTCGTTTGGTAGAAATCCACGTGCGCGTTCTGCAAAAAGCACCATTTGCATCCACATCTTGTGGTTTTGCAGAAAACTTCATCCGCGTCTACCAAAAGATGCATGTGCATGCTTAAAACGCGTTTTCGCACAAATGCGTGCGCGGGTGCTAAAAAGAGCAGCATCGGCATGCTTAGCACGTCGTTTGGTAGAAATCCACGTGCGCGTTCTGCAAAAAGCACCATTTGCATGCACATCTTGTGGTTTTGCAGAAAACTTCATCCGCGTCTACCAAAAGATGCATGTGCATGCTTAAAACGCGTTTTCGCACAAATGCGTGCGCGGGTGCTAAAAAGAGCAGCATCGGCATGCTTAGCACGTCGTTTGGTAAAAATCCACGTGCGCGTTCTGCCAAAAGCACCATTTGCATGCTCATCTTGTGGTTTCGCAGAAAACTTCATCCGCGTCTACCAAAAGATGCATGTGCATGCTTAAAACGCGTTTTCGCACAAATCCGTGCGCGGGTGCTAAAAAGAGCAGCATCGGCAAGCTTAGCACATCGTTTGGTAGAAATCCACGTGCGCGTTCTGCAAAAAGCACCATTTGCATGCACATCTTGTGGTTTTGCAGAAAACTTCATCCGCGTCTACCAAAAGATGCATGTGCATGTTTAAAACGCGTTTTCGCACAAATGCGTGCGCGGGTGCTAAAAAGAGCAGCATCGGCATGCTTAGCACGTCGTTTGGTAGAAATCCACGTGCGCGTTCTGCAAAAAGCACCATTTGCATGCACATCTTGTGGTTTTGCAGAAAACTTCATCCGCGTCTACCAAAAGATGCATGTGCACGCTTAAAACGCGTTTTCGCACAAATGCGTGCGCGGGTGCTAAAAAGAGCAGCATCGGCATGCTTAGCACGTCGTTTGGTAGAAATCCACGTGCGCGTTCTGCAAAAAGCACCATTTGCATGCACATCTTGTGGTTTTGCAGAAAACTTCATCAGCGTCTACCAAAAGATGCATGTGCATGCTTAAAACGCGTTTTCGCACAAATGCGTGCGCGGGTGCTAAAAAGAGCAGCATCGGCATGCTTAGCACGTCGTTTGGTAGAAATCCACGTGCGCGTTCTGCAAAAAGCACCATTTGCATCCACATCTTGTGGTTTTGCAGAAAACTTCATCCGCGTCTACCAAAAGATGCATGTGCATGCTTAAAACGCGTTTTCGCACAAATGCGTGCGCGGGTGCTAAAAATAGCAGCATCGGCATGCTTAGCACGTCGTTTGGTAGAAATCCACGTGCGCGTTCTGCAAAAAGCACCATTTGCATGCACATCTTGTGGTTTTGCAGAAAACTTCATCCGCGTCTACCAAAAGATGCATGTGCATGCTTAAAACGCGTTTTCGCACAAATGCGTGCGCGGGTGCTAAAAAGAGCAGCATCGGCATGCTTAGCACGTCGTTTGGTAGAAATCCACGTGCGCGTTCTGCCAAAAGCACCATTTGCATGCACATCTTGTGGTATTGCAGAAAACTTCATCCGCGTCTACCAAAAGATGCATGTGCATGCTTAAAACGCGTTTTCGCACAAATGCGTGCGCGGGTGCTAAAAAGAGCAACATCGGCATGCTTAGCACGTCGTTTGGTAGAAATCCACGTGCGCGTTCTGCCAAAAGCACCATTTGCATGCACATCTTGTGGTTTTGCAGAAAACTTCATCCGCGTCTACCAAAAGATGCATGTGCATGCTTAAAACGCGTTTTCGCACAAATGCGTGCGCGGGTGCTAAAAAGAGCAGCATCGGCATGCTTAGCACGTCGTTTGGTAGAAATCCACGAGCGCGTTCTGCAAAAAGCACCATTTGCATGCACATCTTGTGGTTTTGCAGAAAACTTCATCCGCGTCTACCAAAAGATGCATGTGCATGCTTAAAACGCGTTTTCGCACAAATGCGTGCGCGGGTGCTAAGAAGAGCAGCATCGGCATGCTTAGCACGTCGTTTGGTAGAAATCCACGTGCGCGTTCTGCCAAAAGCACCATTTGCATGCACATCTTGTGGTTTTGCAGAAAACTTCATCCGCGTCTACCAAAAGATGCATGTGCATGCTTAAAACGCGTTTTCGCACAAATCCGTGCGCGGGTGCTAAAAAGAGCAGCATCGGCATGCTTAGCACGTCGTTTGGTAGAAATCCACGTGCGCGTTCTGCAAAAAGCACCGTTTGCATGCACATCTTGTGGTTTTGCAGAAAACTTCATCCGCGTCTACCAAAAGATGCATGTGCATGCTTAAAACGCGTTTTCGCACAAATCCGTGCGCGGGTGCTAAAAAGAGCAGCATCGGCATGCTTAGCACGTCGTTTGGTAGAAATCCACGTGCGCGTTCTGCAAAAAGCACCATTTGCATGCACATCTTGTGGTTTTGCAGAAAACTTCATCCGCGTCTACCAAAAGATGCATGTGCATGCTTAAAACGCGTTTTCGCACAAATGCGTGCGCGGGTGCTAAAAAGAGCAGCATCGGCATGCTTAGCACGTCGTTTGGTAGAAATCCACGTGCGCGTTCTGCAAAAAGCACCATTTGCATGCACATCTTGTGGTTTTGCAGAAAACTTCATCAGCGTCTACCAAAAGATGCATGTGCATGCTTAAAACGCGTTTTCGCACAAATGCGTGCGCGGGTGCTAAAAAGAGCAGCATCGGCATGCTTAGCACGTCGTTTGGTAGAAATCCACGTGCGCGTTCTGCAAAAAGCACCATTTGCATCCACATCTTGTGGTTTTGCAGAAAACTTCATCCGCGTCTACCAAAAGATGCATGTGCATGCTTAAAACGCGTTTTCGCACAAATGCGTGCGCGGGTGCTAAAAAGAGCAGCATCGGCATGCTTAGCACGTCGTTTGGTAGAAATCCACGTGCGCGTTCTGCAAAAAGCACCATTTGCATGCACATCTTGTGGTTTTGCAGAAAACTTCATCCGCGTCTACCAAAAGATGCATGTGCATGCTTAAAACGCGTTTTCGCACAAATGCGTGCGCGGGTGCTAAAAAGAGCAGCATCGGCATGCTTAGCACGTCGTTTGGTAAAAATCCACGTGCGCGTTCTGCCAAAAGCACCATTTGCATGCTCATCTTGTGGTTTTGCAGAAAACTTCATCCGCGTCTACCAAAAGATGCATGTGCATGCTTAAAACGCGTTTTCGCACAAATCCGTGCGCGGGTGCTAAAAAGAGCAGCATCGGCAAGCTTAGCACATCGTTTGGTAGAAATCCACGTGCGCGTTCTGCAAAAAGCACCATTTGCATGCACATCTTGTGGTTTTGCAGAAAACTTCATCCGCGTCTACCAAAAGATGCATGTGCATGTTTAAAACGCGTTTTCGCACAAATGCGTGCGCGGGTGCTAAAAAGAGCAGCATCGGCATGCTTAGCACGTCGTTTGGTAGAAATCCACGTGCGCGTTCTGCAAAAAGCACCATTTGCATGCACATCTTGTGGTTTTGCAGAAAACTTCATCCGCGTCTACCAAAAGATGCATGTGCACGCTTAAAACGCGTTTTCGCACAAATGCGTGCGCGGGTGCTAAAAAGAGCAGCATCGGCATGCTTAGCACGTCGTTTGGTAGAAATCCACGTGCGCGTTCTGCAAAAAGCACCATTTGCATGCACATCTTGTGGTTTTGCAGAAAACTTCATCAGCGTCTACCAAAAGATGCATGTGCATGCTTAAAACGCGTTTTCGCACAAATGCGTGCGCGGGTGCTAAAAAGAGCAGCATCGGCATGCTTAGCACGTCGTTTGGTAGAAATCCACGTGCGCGTTCTGCAAAAAGCACCATTTGCATCCACATCTTGTGGTTTTGCAGAAAACTTCATCCGCGTCTACCAAAAGATGCATGTGCATGCTTAAAACGCGTTTTCGCACAAATCCGTGCGCGGGTGCTAAAAAGAGCAGCATCGGCATGCTTAGCACGTCGTTTGGTAGAAATCCACGTGCGCGTTCTGCAAAAAGCACCATTTGCATGCACATCTTGTGGTTTTGCAGAAAACTTCATCCGCGTCTACCAAAAGATGCATGTGCATGCTTAAAACGCGTTTTCGCACAAATCCGTGCGCGGGTGCTAAAAAGAGCAGCATCGGCATGCTTAGCACGTCGTTTGGTAGAAATCCACGTGCGCGTTCTGCAAAAAGCACCATTTGCATGCACATCTTGTGGTTTTGCAGAAAACTTCATCCGCGTCTACCAAAAGATGCATGTGCATGCTTAAAACGCGTTTTCGCACAAATGCGTGCGCGGGTGCTAAAAAGAGCAGCATCGGCATGCTTAGCACGTCGTTTGGTAGAAATCCACGTGCGCGTTCTGCAAAAAGCACCATTTGCATGCACATCTTGTGGTTTTGCAGAAAACTTCATCAGCGTCTACCAAAAGATGCATGTGCATGCTTAAAACGCGTTTTCGCACAAATGCGTGCGCGGGTGCTAAAAAGAGCAGCATCGGCATGCTTAGCACGTCGTTTGGTAGAAATCCACGTGCGCGTTCTGCAAAAAGCACCATTTGCATCCACATCTTGTGGTTTTGCAGAAAACTTCATCCGCGTCTACCAAAAGATGCATGTGCATGCTTAAAACGCGTTTTCGCACAAATGCGTGCGCGGGTGCTAAAAAGAGCAGCATCGGCATGCTTAGCACGTCGTTTGGTAGAAATCCACGTGCGCGTTCTGCAAAAAGCACCATTTGCATGCACATCTTGTGGTTTTGCAGAAAACTTCATCCGCGTCTACCAAAAGATGCATGTGCATGCTTAAAACGCGTTTTCGCACAAATGCGTGCGCGGGTGCTAAAAAGAGCAGCATCGGCATGCTTAGCACGTCGTTTGGTAAAAATCCACGTGCGCGTTCTGCCAAAAGCACCATTTGCATGCTCATCTTGTGGTTTTGCAGAAAACTTCATCCGCGTCTACCAAAAGATGCATGTGCATGCTTAAAACGCGTTTTCGCACAAATCCGTGCGCGGGTGCTAACAAGAGCAGCATCGGCAAGCTTAGCACATCGTTTGGTAGAAATCCACGTGCGCGTTCTGCAAAAAGCACCATTTGCATGCACATCTTGTGGTTTTGCAGAAAACTTCATCCGCGTCTACCAAAAGATGCATGTGCATGTTTAAAACGCGTTTTCGCACAAATGCGTGCGCGGGTGCTAAAAAGAGCAGCATCGGCATGCTTAGCACGTCGTTTGGTAGAAATCCACGTGCGCGTTCTGCAAAAAGCACCATTTGCATGCACATCTTGTGGTTTTGCAGAAAACTTCATCCGCGTCTACCAAAAGATGCATGTGCACGCTTAAAACGCGTTTTCGCACAAATGCGTGCGCGGGTGCTAAAAAGAGCAGCATCGGCATGCTTAGCACGTCGTTTGGTAGAAATCCACGTGCGCGTTCTGCAAAAAGCACCATTTGCATGCACATCTTGTGGTTTTGCAGAAAACTTCATCAGCGTCTACCAAAAGATGCATGTGCATGCTTAAAACGCGTTTTCGCACAAATGCGTGCGCGGGTGCTAAAAAGAGCAGCATCGGCATGCTTAGCACGTCGTTTGGTAGAAATCCACGTGCGCGTTCTGCAAAAAGCACCATTTGCATCCACATCTTGTGGTTTTGCAGAAAACTTCATCCGCGTCTACCAAAAGATGCATGTGCATGCTTAAAACGCGTTTTCGCACAAATCCGTGCGCGGGTGCTAAAAAGAGCAGCATCGGCATGCTTAGCACGTCGTTTGGTAGAAATCCACGTGCGCGTTCTGCAAAAAGCACCATTTGCATGCACATCTTGTGGTTTTGCAGAAAACTTCATCCGCGTCTACCAAAAGATGCATGTGCATGCTTAAAACGCGTTTTCGCACAAATCCGTGCGCGGGTGCTAAAAAGAGCAGCATCGGCATGCTTAGCACGTCGTTTGGTAGAAATCCACGTGCGCGTTCTGCAAAAAGCACCATTTGCATGCACATCTTGTGGTTTTGCAGAAAACTTCATCCGCGTCTACCAAAAGATGCATGTGCATGCTTAAAACGCGTTTTCGCACAAATGCGTGCGCGGGTGCTAAAAAGAGCAGCATCGGCATGCTTAGCACGTCGTTTGGTAGAAATCCACGTGCGCGTTCTGCAAAAAGCACCATTTGCATGCACATCTTGTGGTTTTGCAGAAAACTTCATCCGCGTCTACCAAAAGATGCATGTGCATGCTTAAAACGCGTTTTCGCACAAATGCATGCGCGGGTGCTAAAAAGAGCAGCATCGGCATGCTTAGCACGTCGTTTGGTAGAAATCCACGTGCGCGTTCTGCCAAAAGCACCATTTGCATGCACATCTTGTGGTTTTGCAGAAAACTTCATCCGCGTCTACCAAAAGATGCATGTGCATGCTTAAAACGCGTTTTCGCACAAATCCGTGCGCGGGTGCTAAAAAGAGCAGCATCGGCAAGCTTAGCACATCGTTTGGTAGAAATCCACGTGCGCGTTCTGCAAAAAGCACCATTTGCATGCACATCTTGTGGTTTTGCAGAAAACTTCATCCGCGTCTACCAAAAGATGCATGTGCATGCTTAAAACGCGTTTTCGCACAAATGCGTGCGCGGGTGCTAAAAAGAGCAGCATCGGCATGCTTAGCACGTCGTTTGGTAGAAATCCACGCGCGCGTTCTGCAAAAAGCACCATTTGCATGCACATCTTGTGGTTTTGCAGAAAACTTCATCCGCGTCTACCAAAAGATGCATGTGCATGCTTAAAACGCGTTTTCGCACAAATGCGTGCGCGGGTGCTAAAAAGAGCAGCATCGGCATGCTTAGCACGTCGTTTGGTAGAAATCCACGTGCGCGTTCTGCAAAAAGCACCATTTGCATGCACATCTTGTGGTTTTGCAGAAAACTTCATCCGCGTCTACCAAAAGACGCATGTGCATGCTTAAAACGCGTTTTCGCACAAATCCGTGCGCGGGTGCTAAAAAGAGCAGCATCGGCATGCTTAGCACGTCGTTTGGTAGAAATCCACGTGCGCGTTCTGCAAAAAGCACCATTTGCATGCACATCTTGTGGTTTTGCAGAAAACTTCATCCGCGTCTACCAAAAGATGCATGTGCATGCTTAAAACGCGTTTTCGCACAAATGCGTGCGCGGGTGCTAAAAAGAGCAGCATCGGCATGCTTAGCACGTCGTTTGGTAGAAATCCACGTGCGCGTTCTGCAAAAAGCACCATTTGCATCCACATCTTGTGGTTTTGCAGAAAACTTCATCCGCGTCTACCAAAAGATGCATGTGCATGCTTAAAACGCGTTTTCGCACAAATGCGTGCGCGGGTGCTAAAAAGAGCAGCATCGGCATGCTTAGCACGTCGTTTGGTAGAAATCCACGTGCGCGTTCTGCCAAAAGCACCATTTGCATGCACATCTTGTGGTTTTGCAGAAAACTTCATCCGCGTCTACCAAAAGATGCATGTGCATGCTTGAAACGCGTTTTCGCACAAATGCGTGCGCGGGTGCTAAAAAGAGCAGCATCGGCATGCTTAGCACGTCGTTTGGTAGAAATCCACGTGCGCGTTCTGCCAAAAGCACCATTTGCATGCACATCTTGTGGTTTTGCAGAAAACTTCATCCGCGTCTACCAAAAGATGCATGTGCATGCTTAAAACGCGTTTTCGCACAAATGCGTGCGCGGGTGCTAAAAAGAGCAGCATCGGCATGCTTAGCACGTCGTTTGGTAGAAATCCACGTGCGCGTTCTGCCAAAAGCACCATTTGCATGCACATCTTGTGGTTTTGCAGAAAACTTCATCCGCGTCTACCAAAAGATGCATGTGCATGCTTAAAACGCGTTTTCGCACAAATGCGTGCGCGGGTGCTAAAAAGAGCAGCATCGGCATGCTTAGCACGTCGTTTGGTAGAAATCCACGAGCGCGTTCTGCAAAAAGCACCATTTGCATGCACATCTTGTGGTTTTGCAGAAAACTTCATCCGCGTCTACCAAAAGATGCATGTGCATGCTTAAAACGCGTTTTCGCACAAATGCGTGCGCGGGTGCTAAGAAGAGCAGCATCGGCATGCTTAGCACGTCGTTTGGTAGAAATCCACGTGCGCGTTCTGCCAAAAGCACCATTTGCATGCACATCTTGTGGTTTTGCAGAAAACTTGATCCGCGTCTACCAAAAGATGCATGTGCATGCTTAAAACGCGTTTTCGCACAAATCCGTGCGCGGGTGCTAAAAAGAGCAGCATCGGCATGCTTAGCACGTCGTTTGGTAGAAATCCACGTGCGCGTTCTGCAAAAAGCACCATTTGCATGCACATCTTGTGGTTTTGCAGAAAACTTCATCCGCGTCTACCAAAAGATGCATGTGCATGCTTAAAACGCGTTTTCGCACAAATGCGTGCGCGGGTGCTAAAAAGAGCAGCATCGGCATGCTTAGCACGTCGTTTGGTAGAAATCCACGTGCGCGTTCTGCAAAAAGCACCATTTGCATGCACATCTTGTGGTTTTGCAGAAAACTTCATCCGCGTCTACCAAAAGATGCATGTGCATGCTTAAAACGCGTTTTCGCACAAATGCATGCGCGGGTGCTAAAAAGAGCAGCATCGGCATGCTTAGCACGTCGTTTGGTAGAAATCCACGTGCGCGTTCTGCCAAAAGCACCATTTGCATGCACATCTTGTGGTTTTGCAGAAAACTTCATCCGCGTCTACCAAAAGATGCATGTGCATGCTTAAAACGCGTTTTCGCACAAATCCGTGCGCGGGTGCTAAAAAGAGCAGCATCGGCAAGCTTAGCACATCGTTTGGTAGAAATCCACGTGCGCGTTCTGCAAAAAGCACCATTTGCATGCACATCTTGTGGTTTTGCAGAAAACTTCATCCGCGTCTACCAAAAGATGCATGTGCATGCTTAAAACGCGTTTTCGCACAAATGCGTGCGCGGGTGCTAAAAAGAGCAGCATCGGCATGCTTAGCACGTCGTTTGGTAGAAATCTACGCGCGCGTTCTGCAAAAAGCACCATTTGCATGCACATCTTGTGGTTTTGCAGTAAACTTCATCCGCGTCTACCAAAAGATGCATGTGCATGCTTAAAACGCGTTTTCGCACAAATGCGTGCGCGGGTGCTAAAAAGAGCAGCATCGGCATGCTTAGCACGTCGTTTGGTAGAAATCCACGTGCGCGTTCTGCAAAAAGCACCATTTGCATGCACATCTTGTGGTTTTGCAGAAAACTTCATCCGCGTCTACCAAAAGACGCATGTGCATGCTTAAAACGCGTTTTCGCACAAATCCGTGCGCGGGTGCTAAAAAGAGCAGCATCGGCATGCTTAGCACGTCGTTTGGTAGAAATCCACGTGCGCGTTCTGCAAAAAGCACCATTTGCATGCACATCTTGTGGTTTTGCAGAAAACTTCATCCGCGTCTACCAAAAGATGCATGTGCATGCTTAAAACGCGTTTTCGCACAAATGCGTGCGCGGGTGCTAAAAAGAGCAGCATCGGCATGCTTAGCACGTCGTTTGGTAGAAATCCACGTGCGCGTTCTGCAAAAAGCACCATTTGCATCCACATCTTGTGGTTTTGCAGAAAACTTCATCCGCGTCTACCAAAAGATGCATGTGCATGCTTAAAACGCGTTTTCGCACAAATGCGTGCGCGGGTGCTAAAAAGAGCAGCATCGGCATGCTTAGCACGTCGTTTGGTAGAAATCCACGTGCGCGTTCTGCCAAAAGCACCATTTGCATGCACATCTTGTGGTTTTGCAGAAAACTTCATCCGCGTCTACCAAAAGATGCATGTGCATGCTTGAAACGCGTTTTCGCACAAATGCGTGCGCGGGTGCTAAAAAGAGCAGCATCGGCATGCTTAGCACGTCGTTTGGTAGAAATCCACGTGCGCGTTCTGCCAAAAGCACCATTTGCATGCACATCTTGTGGTTTTGCAGAAAACTTCATCCGCGTCTACCAAAAGATGCATGTGCATGCTTAAAACGCGTTTTCGCACAAATGCGTGCGCGGGTGCTAAAAAGAGCAGCATCGGCATGCTTAGCACGTCGTTTGGTAGAAATCCACGTGCGCGTTCTGCCAAAAGCACCATTTGCATGCACATCTTGTGGTTTTGCAGAAAACTTCATCCGCGTCTACCAAAAGATGCATGTGCATGCTTAAAACGCGTTTTCGCACAAATGCGTGCGCGGGTGCTAAAAAGAGCAGCATCGGCATGCTTAGCACGTCGTTTGGTAGAAATCCACGAGCGCGTTCTGCAAAAAGCACCATTTGCATGCACATCTTGTGGTTTTGCAGAAAACTTCATCCGCGTCTACCAAAAGATGCATGTGCATGCTTAAAACGCGTTTTCGCACAAATGCGTGCGCGGGTGCTAAGAAGAGCAGCATCGGCATGCTTAGCACGTCGTTTGGTAGAAATCCACGTGCGCGTTCTGCCAAAAGCACCATTTGCATGCACATCTTGTGGTTTTGCAGAAAACTTCATCCGCGTCTACCAAAAGATGCATGTGCATGCTTAAAACGCGTTTTCGCACAAATCCGTGCGCGGGTGCTAAAAAGAGCAGCATCGGCATGCTTAGCACGTCGTTAGGTAGAAATCCACGTGCGCGTTCTGCAAAAAGCACCATTTGCATGCACATCTTTTGGTTTTGCAGAAAACTTCATCCGCGTCTACCAAAAGATGCATGTGCATGCTTAAAACGCGTTTTCGCACAAATCCGTGCGCGGGTGCTAAAAAGAGCAGCATCGGCATGCTTAGCACGTCGTTTGGTAGAAATCCACGTGCGCGTTCTGCAAAAAGCACCATTTGCATGCACATCTTGTGGTTTTGCAGAAAACTTCATCCGCGTCTACCAAAAGATGCATGTGCATGCTTAAAACGCGTTTTCGCACAAATGCGTGCGCGGGTGCTAAAACGAGCAGCATCGGCATGCTTAGCACGTCGTTTGGTAGAAATCCACGTGCGCGTTCTGCCAAAAGCACCATTTGCATGTACATCTTGTGGTTTTGCAGAAAACTTCATCCGCGTCTACCAAAAGATGCATGTGCATGCTTAAAACGCGTTTTCGCACAAATGCGTGCGCGGGTGCTAAAAAGAGCAGCATCGGCATGCTTAGCACGTCGTTTGGTAGAAATCCACGTGCGCGTTCTGCAAAAAGCACCATTTGCATGCACATCTTGTGGTTTTGCAGAAAACTTCATCCGCGTCTACCAAAAGATGCATGTGCATGCTTAAAACGCGTTTTCGCACAAATGCGTGCGCGGGTGCTAAAAAGAGCAGCATCGGCATGCTTAGCACGTCGTTTGGTAGAAATCCACGTGCGCGTTCTGCAAAAAGCACCATTTGCATGCACATCTTGTGGTTTTGCAGAAAACTTCATCCGCGTCTACCAAAAGATGCATGTGCATGCTTAAAACGCGTTTTCGCACAAATGCATGCGCGGGTGCTAAAAAGAGCAGCATCGGCATGCTTAGCACGTCGTTTGGTAGAAATCCACGTGCGCGTTCTGCCAAAAGCACCATTTGCATGCACATCTTGTGGTTTTGCAGAAAACTTCATCCGCGTCTACCAAAAGATGCATGTGCATGCTTAAAACGCGTTTTCGCACAAATCCGTGCGCGGATGCTAAAAAGAGCAGCATCGGCAAGCTTAGCACATCGTTTGGTAGAAATCCACGTGCGCGTTCTGCCAAAAGCACCATTTGCATGCACATCTTGTGGTTTTGCAGAAAACTTCATCCGCGTCTACCAAAAGATGCATGTGCATGCTTAAAACGCGTTTTCGCACAAATGCGTGCGCGGGTGCTAAAAAGAGCAGCATCGGCATGCTTAGCACGTCGTTTGGTAGAAATCCACGTGCGCGTTCTGCAAAAAGCACCATTTGCATGCACATCTTGTGGTTTTGCAGAAAACTTCATCCGCGTCTACCAAAAGATGCATGTGCATGCTTAAAACGCGTTTTCGCACAAATGCGTGCGCGGGTGCTAAAAAGAGCAGCATCGGCATGCTTAGCACGTCGTTTGGTAGAAATCCACGTGCGCGTTCTGCAAAAAGCACCATTTGCATGCACATCTTGTGGTTTTGCAGAAAACTTCATCCGCGTCTACCAAAAGATGCATGTGCATGCTTAAAACGCTTTTTCGCACAAATGCATGCGCGGGTGCTAAAAAGAGCAGCATCGGCATGCTTAGCACGTCGTTTGGTAGAAATCCACGTGCGCGTTCTGCCAAAAGCACCATTTGCATGCACATCTTGTGGTTTTGCAGAAAACTTCATCCGCGTCTACCAAAAGATGCATGTGCATGCTTAAAACGCGTTTTCGCACAAATCCGTGCGCGGATGCTAAAAAGAGCAGCATCGGCAAGCTTAGCACATCGTTTGGTAGAAATCCACGTGCGCGTTCTGCAAAAAGCACCATTTGCATGCACATCTTGTGGTTTTGCAGAAAACTTCATCCGCGTCTACCAAAAGATGCATGTGCATGCTTAAAACGCGTTTTCGCACAAATGCGTGCGCGGGTGCTAAAAAGAGCAGCATCGGCATGCTTAGCACGTCGTTTGGTAGAAATCCACGTGCGCGTTCTGCCAAAAGCACCATTTGCATGCACATCTTGTGGTTTTGCAGAAAACTTCATCCGCGTCTACCAAAAGATGCATGTGCATGCTTAAAACGCGTTTTCGCACAAATCCGTGCGCGGGTGCTAAAAAGAGCAGCATCGGCAAGCTTAGCACGTCGTTTGGTAGAAATCCACGTGCGCGTTCTGCAAAAAGCACCATTTGCATGCACATCTTGTGGTTTTGCAGAAAACTTCATCCGCGTCTACCAAAAGATGCATGTGCATGCTTAAAACGCGTTTTCGCACAAATGCGTGCGCGGGTGCTAGAAAGAGCAGCATCGGCATGCTTAGCACGTCGTTTGGTAGAAATCCACGTGCGCGTTCTGCAAAAAGCACCATTTGCATGCACATCTTGTGGTTTTGCAGAAAACTTCATCCGCGTCTACCAAAAGATGCATGTGCATGCTTAAAACGCGTTTTCGCACAAATGCGTGCGCGGGTGCTAAAAAGAGCAGCATCGGCATGCTTAGCACGTCGTTTGGTAGAAATCCACGTGCGCGTTCTGCAAAAAGCACCATTTGCATGCACATCTTGTGGTTTTGCAGAAAACTTCATCCGCGTCTACCAAAAGATGCATGTGCATGCTTAAAACGCGTTTTCGCACAAATGCGTGCGCGGGTGCTAAAAAGAGCAGCATCGGCATGCTTAGCACGTCGTTTGGTAAAAATCCACGTGCGCGTTCTGCCAAAAGCACCATTTGCATGCTCATCTTGTGGTTTTGCAGAAAACTTCATCCGCGTCTACCAAAAGATGCATGTGCATGCTTAAAACGCGTTTTCGCACAAATCCGTGCGCGGGTGCTAAATAGAGCAGCATCGGCAAGCTTAGCACATCGTTTGGTAGAAATCCACGTGCGCGTTCTGCAAAAAGCACCATTTGCATGCACATCTTGTGGTTTTGCAGAAAACTTCATCCGCGTCTACCAAAAGATGCATGTGCATGCTTAAAACGCGTTTTCGCACAAATGCGTGCGCGGGTGCTAAAAAGAGCAGCATCGGCATGCTTAGCACGTCGTTTGGTAGAAATCCACGTGCGCGTTCTGCAAAAAGCACCATTTGCATGCACATCTTGTGGTTTTGCAGAAAACTTCATCAGCGTCTACCAAAAGATGCATGTGCATGCTTAAAACGCGTTTTCGCACAAATGCGTGCGCGGGTGCTAAAAAGAGCAGCATCGGCATGCTTAGCACGTCGTTTGGTAGAAATCCACGTGCGCGTTCTGCAAAAAGCACCATTTGCATCCACATCTTGTGGTTTTGCAGAAAACTTCATCCGCGTCTACCAAAAGATGCATGTGCATGCTTAAAACGCGTTTTCGCACAAATGCGTGCGCGGGTGCTAAAAATAGCAGCATCGGCATGCTTAGCACGTCGTTTGGTAGAAATCCACGTGCGCGTTCTGCAAAAAGCACCATTTGCATGCACATCTTGTGGTTTTGCAGAAAACTTCATCAGCGTCTACCAAAAGATGCATGTGCATGCTTAAAACGCGTTTTCGCACAAATGCGTGCGCGGGTGCTAAAAAGAGCAGCATCGGCATGCTTAGCACGTCGTTTGGTAGAAATCCACGTGCGCGTTCTGCAAAAAGCACCATTTGCATCCACATCTTGTGGTTTTGCAGAAAACTTCATCCGCGTCTACCAAAAGATGCATGTGCATGCTTAAAACGCGTTTTCGCACAAATGCGTGCGCGGGTGCTAAAAAGAGCAGCATCGGCATGCTTAGCACGTCGTTTGGTAGAAATCCACGTGCGCGTTCTGCAAAAAGCACCATTTGCATGCACATCTTGTGGTTTTGCAGAAAACTTCATCCGCGTCTACCAAAAGATGCATGTGCATGCTTAAAACGCGTTTTCGCACAAATGCGTGCGCGGGTGCTAAAAAGAGCAGCATCGGCATGCTTAGCACGTCGTTTGGTAAAAATCCACGTGCGCGTTCTGCCAAAAGCACCATTTGCATGCTCATCTTGTGGTTTTGCAGAAAACTTCATCCGCGTCTACCAAAAGATGCATGTGCATGCTTAAAACGCGTTTTCGCACAAATCCGTGCGCGGGTGCTAAAAAGAGCAGCATCGGCAAGCTTAGCACATCGTTTGGTAGAAATCCACGTGCGCGTTCTGCAAAAAGCACCATTTGCATGCACATCTTGTGGTTTTGCAGAAAACTTCATCCGCGTCTACCAAAAGATGCATGTGCATGTTTAAAACGCGTTTTCGCACAAATGCGTGCGCGGGTGCTAAAAAGAGCAGCATCGGCATGCTTAGCACGTCGTTTGGTAGAAATCCACGTGCGCGTTCTGCAAAAAGCACCATTTGCATGCACATCTTGTGGTTTTGCAGAAAACTTCATCCGCGTCTACCAAAAGATGCATGTGCACGCTTAAAACGCGTTTTCGCACAAATGCGTGCGCGGGTGCTAAAAAGAGCAGCATCAGCATGCTTAGCACGTCGTTTGGTAGAAATCCACGTGCGCGTTCTGCAAAAAGCACCATTTGCATGCACATCTTGTGGTTTTGCAGAAAACTTCATCAGCGTCTACCAAAAGATGCATGTGCATGCTTAAAACGCGTTTTCGCACAAATGCGTGCGCGGGTGCTAAAAATAGCAGCATCGGCATGCTTAGCACGTCGTTTGGTAGAAATCCACGTGCGCGTTCTGCAAAAAGCACCATTTGCATCCACATCTTGTGGTTTTGCAGAAAACTTCATCCGCGTCTACCAAAAGATGCATGTGCATGCTTAAAACGCGTTTTCGCACAAATGCGTGCGCGGGTTCGAAAAAGAGCAGCATCGGCATGCTTAGCATGTCGTTTGGTAGAAATCCACGTGCGCGTTCTGCCAAAAGCACCATTTGCATGCACATCTTGTGGTTTTGCAGAAAACTTCATCCGCGTCTACCAAAAGATGCATGTGCATGCTTAAAACGCGTTTTCGCACAAATGCGTGCGCGGGTGCTAAAAAGAGCAGCATCGGCATGCTTAGCACGTCGTTTGGTAGAAATCCACGTGCGAGTTCTGCCAAAAGCACCATTTGCATGCACATCTTGTGGTTTTGCAGAAAACTTCATCCGCGTCTACCAAAAGATGCATGTGCATGCTTAAAACGCGTTTTCGCACAAATGCGTGCGCGGGTGCTAAAAAGAGCAGCATCGGCATGCTTAGCACGTCGTTTGGTAGAAATCCACGTGCGCGTTCTGCAAAAAGCACCATTTGCATGCACATCTTGTGGTTTTGCAGAAAACTTCATCCGCGTCTACCAAAAGATGCATGTGCATGCTTAAAACGCGTTTTCGCACAAATGCGTGCGCGGGTGCTAAAACGAGCAGCATCGGCATGCTTAGCACGTCGTTTGGTAGAAATCCACGTGCGCGTTCTGCCAAAAGCACCATTTCCATGCACATCTTGTGGTTTTGCAGAAAACTTCATCCGCGTCTACCAAAAGATGCATGTGCATGCTTAAAACGCGTTTTCGCACAAATGTGTGCGCGGGTGCTAAAAAGAGCAGCATCGGCATGCTTAGCACGTCGTTTGGTAGAAATCCACGTGCGCGCTCTGCAAAAAGCACCATTTGCATGCACATCTTGTGGTTTTGCAGAAAACTTCATCCGCGTCTACCAAAAGATGCATGTGCATGCTTAAAACGCGTTTTCGCACAAATGCGTGCGCGGGTGCTAAAAAGAGCAGCATCGGCATGCTTAGCACGTCGTTTGGTAGAAATCCACGTGCGCGTTCTGCAAAAAGCACCATTTGCATGCACATCTTGTGGTTTTGCAGAAAACTTCATCCGCGTCTACCAAAAGATGCATGTGCATGCTTAAAACGCGTTTTCGCACAAATGCGTGCGCGGGTGCTAAAAAGAGCAGCATCGGCATGCTTAGCACGTCGTTTGGTAGAAATCCACGTGCGCGTTCTGCCAAAAGCACCATTTGCATGCACATCTTGTGGTTTTGCAGAAAACTTCATCCGCGTCTACCAAAAGATGCATGTGCATGCTTAAAACGCGTTTTCGCACAAGTGCGTGCGCGGGTGCTAGAAAGAGCAGCATCGGCATGCTTAGCACGTCGTTTGGTAGAAATCCACGTGCGCGTTCTGCAAAAAGCACCATTTGCATGCACATCTTGTGGTTTTGCAGAAAACTTCATCCGCGTCTACCAAAAGATGCATGTGCATGCTTAAAACGCGTTTTCGCACAAATGCGTGCGCGGGTGCTAAAAAGAGCAGCATCGGCATGCTTAGCACGTCGTCTGGTAGAAATCCACGTGCGCGTTCTGCCAAAAGCACCATTTGCATGCACATCTTGTGGTTTTGCAGAAAACTTCATCCGAGTCTACCAAAAGATGCATGTGCATGCTTAAAACGCGTTTTCGCACAAATGCGTGCGCGGATGCTAAAAAGAGCAGCATCGGCATGCTTAGCACGTCGTTTGGTAGAAATCCACGTGCGCGTTCTGCCAAAAGCACCATTTGCATGCACATCTTGTGGTTTTGCAGAAAACTTCATCCGCGACAACCAAAAGATGCATGTGCATGCTTAAAACGCGTTTTCGCACAAATGCGTGCGCGGGTGCTAAAAAGAGCAGCATCGGCATGCTTAGCACGTCGTTTGGTAGAAATCCACGTGCGCGTTCTGCCAAAAGCACCATTTGCATGCACATCTTGTGGTTTTGCAGAAAACTTCATCCGAGTCTACCAAAAGATGCATGTGCATATTTAAAACGCGTTTTCGCACAAATGCGTGCGCGGATGCTAAAAAGAGCAGCATCGGCATGCTTAGCACGTCGTTTGGTAGAAATCCACGTGCGCGTTCTGCCAAAAGCACCATTTGCATGCACATCTTGTGGTTTTGCAGAAAACTTCATCCGCGTCTACCAAAAGATGCATGTGCATGCTTAAAACGCGTTTTCGCACAAATGCGTGCGCGGGTGCTAAAAAGAGCAGCATCGGCATGCTTAGCACGTCGTTTGGTAGAAATCCACGTGCGCGTTCTGCCAAAAGCACCATTTGCATGCACATCTTGTGGTTTTGCAGAAAACTTCATCCTCGTCTACCAAAAGATGCATGTGCATGCCTAAAACGCGTTTTCGCACAAATGCATGCGCGGGTGCTAAAAAGAGCAGCATCGGCATGCTTAGCACGTCGTTTGATAGACATCCACGTGCGCGTTCTGCCAAAAGCACCATTTGCATGCACATCTTGTGGTTTTGCAGAAAACTTCATCCGCGTCTACCAAAAGATGCATGTGCATGCTTAAAACGCGTTTTCGCACAAATGCGTGCGCGGATGCTAAAAAGAGCAGCATCGGCATGCTTAGCACGTCGTTTGGTAGAAATCCACGTGCGCGTTCTGCCAAAAGCACCATTTGCATGCACATCTTGTGGTTTTGCAGAAAACTTCATCCGCGTCTACCAAAAGATGCATGTGCATGCTTAAAACGCGTTTTCGCACAAATGCGTGCGCGGGTGCTAAAAAGAGCAGCATCGGCATGCTTAGCACGTCGTCTGGTAGAAATCCACGTGCGCGTTCTGCCAAAAGCACCATTTGCATGCACATCTTGTGGTTTTGCAGAAAACTTCATCCGAGTCTACCAAAAGATGCATGTGCATGCTTAAAACGCGTTTTCGCACAAATGCGTGCGCGGATGCTAAAAAGAGCAGCATCGGCATGCTTAGCACGTCGTTTGGTAGAAATCCACGTGCGCGTTCTGCCAAAAGCACCATTTGCATGCACATCTTGTGGTTTTGCAGAATACTTCATCCGCGTCTACCAAAAGATGCATGTGCATGCTTAAAACGCGTTTTCGCACAAATGCGTGCGCGGGTGCTAAAAAGAGCAGCATCGGCATGCTTAGCACGTCGTTTGGTAGAAATCCACGTGCGCGTTCTGCCAAAAGCACCATTTGCATGCACATCTTGTGGTTTTGCAGAAAACTTCATCCGAGTCTACCAAAAGATGCATGTGCATGCTTAAAACGCGTTTTCGCACAAATGCGTGCGCGGATGCTAAAAAGAGCAGCATCGGCATGCTTAGCACGTCGTTTGGTAGAAATCCACGTGCGCGTTCTGCCAAAAGCACCATTTGCATGCACATCTTGTGGTTTTGCAGAAAACTTCATCCGCGTCTACCAAAAGATGCATGTGCATGCTTAAAACGCGTTTTCGCACAAATGCGTGCGTGGGTGCTAAAAAGAGCAGCATCGGCATGCTTAGCACGTCGTTTGGTAGAAATCCACGTGCGCGTTCTGCCAAAAGCACCATTTGCATGCACATCTTGTGGTTTTGCAGAAAACTTCATCCGCGTCTACCAAAAGATGCATGTGCATGCCTAAAACGCGTTTTCGAACAAATGCATGCGCGGGTGCTAAAAAGAGCAGCATCGGCATGCTTAGCACGTCGTTTGATAGACATCCACGTGCGCGTTCTGCCAAAAGCACCATTTGCATGCACATCTTGTGGTTTTGCAGAAAACTTCATCCGCGTCTACCAAAAGATGCATGTGCTTGCTTAAAACGCGTTTTCGCGCAAATCCGTGCGCGGGTGCTAAAAAGAGCAGCATCGGCATGCTTAGCACGTCGTTTGGTAGAAATTCACGTGCGCGTTCTGCCAAAAGCTCCATTTGCATGCACATCTTGTGGTTTTGCAGAAAACTTCATCCGCGTCTACCAAAAGATGCATGTGCATGCCTAAAACGCGTTTTCGCACAAATGCATGCGCGGGTGCTAAAAAGAGCAGCATCGGCATGCTTAGCACGTCGTTTGATAGACATCCACGTGCGCGTTCTGCCAAAAGCACCATTTGCATGCACATCTTGTGGTTTTGCAGAAAACTTCATCCGCGTCTACCAAAAGATGCATGTGCTTGCTTAAAACGCGTTTTCGCGCAAATCCGTGCGCGGGTGCTAAAAAGAGCAGCATCGGCATGCTTAGCACGTCGTTTGGTAGAAATCCACGTGCGCGTTCTGCCAAAAGCACCATTTGCATGCACATCTTGTGGTTTTGCAGAAAACTTCATCCGCGTCTACCAAAAGATGCATGTGCATGCTTAAAACGCGTTTTCGCACAAATGCGTGCGCGGGTGCTAAAAAGAGCAGCATCGGCATGCTTAGCACGTCGTTTGGTAGAAATCCACGTGCGCGTTCTGCAAAAAGCACCATTTGCATGCACATCTTGTGGTTTTGCAGAAAACTTCATCCGCGTCTACCAAAAGATGCATGTGCATGCTTAAAACGCGTTTTCGCACAAATGCGTGCGCGGGTGCTAAAAAGAGCAGCATCGGCATGCTTAGCACGTCGTTTGGTAGAAATCCACGTGCGCGTTCTGCCAAAAGCACCATTTGCATGCACATCTTGTGGTTTTGCAGAAAACTTCATCCGCGTCTACCAAAAGATGCATGTGCATGCTTAAAACGCGTTTTCGCACAAATGCGTGCGCGGGTGCTAAAAAGAGCAGCATCGGCATGCTTAGCACGTCGTTTGGTAGAAATCCACGTGCGCGTTCTGCAAAAAGCACCATTTGCATGCACATCTTGTGGTTTTGCAGAAAACTTCATCCGCGTCTACCAAAAGATGCATGTGCATGCTTAAAACGCGTTTTCTCACAAATGCGTGCGCGGGTGCTAAAAAGAGCAGCATCGGCATGCTTAGCACGTCGTTTGGTAGAAATCCACGTGCGCGTTCTGCAAAAAGCACCATTTGCATGCACATCTTGTGGTTTTGCAGAAAACTTCATCCGCGTCTACCAAAAGATGCATGTGCATGCTTAAAACGCGTTTTCTCACAAATGCGTGCGCGGGTGCTAAAAAGAGCAGCATCGGCATGCTTAGCACGTCGTTTGGTAGAAATCCACGTGCGCGTTCTGCAAAAAGCACCATTTGCATGCACATCTTGTGGTTTTGCAGAAAACTTCATCCGCGTCTACCAAAAGATGCATGTGCATGCTTAAAACGCGTTTTCGCACAAATGCGTGCGCGGGTGCTAAAAAGAGCAGCATCGGCATGCTTAGCACGTCGTTTGGTAGAAATCCACGTGCGCGTTCTGCAAAAAGCACCATTTGCATGCACATCTTGTGGTTTTGCAGAAAACTTCATCCGCGTCTACCAAAAGATGCATGTGCATGCTTAAAACGCGTTTTCGCACAAATGCGTGCGCGGGTGCTAAAAAGAGCAGCATCGGCATGCTTAGCACGTCGTTTGGTAGAAATCCACGTGCGCGTTCTGCCAAAAGCACCATTTGCATGCACATCTTGTGGTTTTGCAGAAAACTTCATCCGCGTCTACCAAAAGATGCATGTGCATGCTTAAAACGCGTTTTCGCGCAAATCCGTGCGCGGGTGCTAAAAAGAGCAGCATCGGCATGCTTAGCACGTCGTTTGGTAGAAATCCACGTGCGCGTTCTGCCAAAAGCACCATTTGCATGCACATCTTGTGGTTTTGCAGAAAACTTCATCCGCGTCTACCAAAAGATGCATGTGCATGCTTAAAACGCGTTTTCGCACAAATGCGTGCGCGGGTGCTAAAAAGAGCAGCATCGGCATGCTTAGCACGTCGTTTGGTAGAAATCCACGTGCGCGTTCTGCAAAAAGCACCATTTGCATGCACATCTTGTGGTTTTGCAGAAAACTTCATCCGCGTCTACCAAAAGATGCATGTGCATGCTTAAAACGCGTTTTCGCACAAATGCGTGCGCGGGTGCTAAAAAGAGCAGCATCGGCATGCTTAGCACGTCGTTTGGTAGAAATCCACGTGCGCGTTCTGCCAAAAGCACCATTTGCATGCACATCTTGTGGTTTTGCAGAAAACTTCATCCGCGTGTACCAAAAGATGCATGTGCATGCTTAAAACGCGTTTTCGCGCAAATCCGTGCGCGGGTGCTAAAAAGAGCAGCATCGGCATGCTTAGCACGTCGTTTGGTAGATATCCACGTGCGCGTTCTCCCAAAAGCACCATTTGCATGCACATCTTGTGGTTTTGCAGAAAACTTCATCCGCGTCTACCAAAAAATGCATGTGCATGCTTAAAACGCGTTTTCGCACAAATGCGTGCGCGGGTGCTAAAAAGAGCAGCATCGGCATGCTTAGCACGTCGTTTGGTAGAAATCCACGTGCGCGTTCTGCAAAAAGCACCATTTGCATGCACATCTTGTGGTTTTGCAGAAAACTTCATCCGCGTCTACCAAAAGATGCATGTGCATGCTTAAAACGCGTTTTCGCACAAATGCGTGCGCGGGTGCTAAAAAGAGCAGCATCGGCATGCTTAGCACGTCGTTTGGTAGAAATCCACGTGCGCGTTCTGCAAAAAGCACCATTTGCATGCACATCTTGTGGTTTTGCAGAAAACTTCATCCGCGTCTACCAAAAGATGCATGTGCATGCTTAAAACGCGTTTTCTCACAAATGCGTGCGCGGGTGCTAAAAAGAGCAGCATCGGCATGCTTAGCACGTCGTTTGGTAGAAATCCACGTGCGCGTTCTGCAAAAAGCACCATTTGCATGCACATCTTGTGGTTTTGCAGAAAACTTCATCCGCGTCTACCAAAAGATGCATGTGCATGCTTAAAACGCGTTTTCTCACAAATGCGTGCGCGGGTGCTAAAAAGAGCAGCATCGGCATGCTTAGCACGTCGTTTGGTAGAAATCCACGTGCGCGTTCTGCAAAAAGCACCATTTGCATGCACATCTTGTGGTTTTGCAGAAAACTTCATCCGCGTCTACCAAAAGATGCATGTGCATGCTTAAAACGCGTTTTCGCACAAATGCGTGCGCGGGTGCTAAAAAGAGCAGCATCGGCATGCTTAGCACGTCGTTTGGTAGAAATCCACGTGCGCGTTCTGCCAAAAGCACCATTTGCATGCACATCTTGTGGTTTTGCAGAAAACTTCATCCTCGTGTACCAAAAGATGCATGTGCATGCTTAAAACGCGTTTTCGCGCAAATCCGTGCGCGGGTGCTAAAAAGAGCAGCATCGGCATGCTTAGCACGTCGTTTGGTAGAAATCCACGTGCGCGTTCTGCCAAAAGCACCATTTGCATGCACATCTTGTGGTTTTGCAGAAAACTTCATCCGCGTCTACCAAAAAATGCATGTGCATGCTTAAAACGCGTTTTCGCACAAATGCGTGCGCGGGTGCTAAAAAGAGCAGCATCGGCATGCTTAGCACGTCGTTTGGTAGAAATCCACGTGCGCGTTCTGCAAAAAGCACCATTTGCATGCACATCTTGTGGTTTTGCAGAAAACTTCATCCGCGTCTACCAAAAGATGCATGTGCATGCTTAAAACGCGTTTTCGCACAAATGCGTGCGCGGGTGCTAAAAAGAGCAGCATCGGCATGCTTAGCACGTCGTTTGGTAGAAAGCCACGTGCGCGTTCTGCAAAAAGCACCATTTGCATGCACATCTTGTGGTTTTGCAGAAAACTTCATCCGCGTCTACCAAAAGATGCATGTGCATGCTTAAAACGCGTTTTCTCACAAATGCGTGCGCGGGTGCTAAAAAGAGCAGCATCGGCATGCTTAGCACGTCGTTTGGTAGAAATCCACGTGCGCGTTCTGCAAAAAGCACCATTTGCATGCACATCTTGTGGTTTTGCAGAAAACTTCATCCGCGTCTACCAAAAGATGCATGTGCATGCTTAAAACGCGTTTTCGCACAAATGCGTGCGCGGGTGCTAAAAAGAGCAGCATCGGCATGCTTAGCACGTCGTTTGGTAGAAATCCACGTGCGCGTTCTGCAAAAAGCACCATTTGCATGCACATCTTGTGGTTTTGCAGAAAACTTCATCCGCGTCTACCAAAAGATGCATGTGCATGCTTAAAACGCGTTTTCGCACAAATGCGTGCGCGGGTGCTAAAAAGAGCAGCATCGGCATGCTTAGCACGTCGTTTGGTAGAAATCCACGTGCGCGTTCTGCCAAAAGCACCATTTGCATGCACATCTTGTGGTTTTGCAGAAAACTTCATCCGCGTCTACCAAAAGATGCATGTGCATGCTTAAAGCGCGTTTTCGCACAAATCCGTGCGCGGGTGCTAAAAAGAGCAGCATCGGCATGCTTAGCACGTCGTTTGGTAGAAATCCACGTGCGCGTTCTGCCAAAAGCACCATTTGCATGCACATCTTGTGGTTTTGCAGAAAACTTCATCCGCGTCTACCAAAAAATGCATGTGCATGCTTAAAACGCGTTTTCGCACAAATGCGTGCGCGGGTGCTAAAAAGAGCAGCATCGGCATGCTTAGCACGTCGTTTGGTAGAAATCCACGTGCGCGTTCTGCAAAAAGCACCATTTGCATGCACATCTTGTGGTTTTGCAGAAAACTTCATCCGCGTCTACCAAAAGATGCATGTGCATGCTTAAAACGCGTTTTCGCACAAATGCGTGCGCGGGTGCTAAAAAGAGCAGCATCGGCATGCTTAGCACGTCGTTTGGTAGAAATCCACGTGCGCGTTCTGCCAAAAGCACCATTTGCATGCACATCTTGTGGTTTTGCAGAAAACTTCATCCGCGTCTACCAAAAGATGCATGTGCATGCTTAAAACGCGTTTTCGCACAAATGCGTGCGCGGGTGCTAAAAAGAGCAGCATCGGCATGCTTAGCACGTCGTTTGATAGACATCCACGTGCGCGTTCTGCCAAAAGCACCATTTGCATGCACATCTTGTGGTTTTGCAGAAAACTTCATCCGCGTCTACCAAAAGATGCATGTGCATGCTTAAAACGCGTTTTCGCGCAAATCCGTGCGCGGGTGCTAAAAAGAGCAGCATCGGCATGCTTAGCACGTCGTTTGGTAGAAATCCACGTGCGCGTTCTGCCAAAAGCACCATTTGCATGCACATCTTGTGGTTTTGCAGAAAACTTCATCCGCGTCTACCAAAAGATGCATGTGCATGCTTAAAACGCGTTTTCGCACAAATGCGTGCGCGGGTGCTAAAAAGAGCAGCATCGGCATGCTTAGCACCTCGTTTGGTAGAAATCCACGTGCGCGTTCTGCAAAAAGCACCATTTGCATGCACATCTTGTGGTTTTGCAGAAAACTTCATCCGCGTCTACCAAAAGATGCATGTGCATGCTTAAAACGCCTTTTCGCACAAATGCGTGCGCGGGTGCTAAAAAGAGCAGCATCGGCATGCTTAGCACGTCGTTTGGTAGAAATCCACGTGCGCGTTCTGCCAAAAGCACCATTTGCATGCACATCTTGTGGTTTTGCAGAAAACTTCATCCGCGTCTACCAAAAGATGCATGTGCATGCTTAAAACGCGTTTTCGCACAAATGCGTGCGCGGGTGCTAAAAAGAGCAGCATCGGCATGCTTAGCACGTCGTTTGGTAGAAATCCACGTGCGCGTTCTGCAAAAAGCACCATTTGCATGCACATCTTGTGGTTTTGCAGAAAACTTCATCCGCGTCTACCAAAAGATGCATGTGCATGCTTAAAACGCGTTTTCTCACAAATGCGTGCGCGGGTGCTAAAAAGAGCAGCATCGGCATGCTTAGCACGTCGTTTGGTAGAAATCCACGTGCGCGTTCTGCAAAAAGCACCATTTGCATGCACATCTTGTGGTTTTGCAGAAAACTTCATCCGCGTCTACCAAAAGATGCATGTGCATGCTTAAAACGCGTTTTCGCACAAATGCGTGCGCGGGTGCTAAAAAGAGCAGCATCGGCATGCTTAGCACCTCGTTTGGTAGAAATCCACGTGCGCGTTCTGCAAAAAGCACCATTTGCATGCACATCTTGTGGTTTTGCAGAAAACTTCATCCGCGTCTACCAAAAGATGCATGTGCATGCTTAAAACGCCTTTTCGCACAAATGCGTGCGCGGGTGCTAAAAAGAGCAGCATCGGCATGCTTAGCACGTCGTTTGGTAGAAATCCACGTGCGCGTTCTGCCAAAAGCACCATTTGCATGCACATGTTGTGGTTTTGCAGAAAACTTCATCCGCGTCTACCAAAAGATGCATGTGCATGCTTAAAACGCGTTTTCGCACAAATGCGTGCGCGGGTGCTAAAAAGAGCAGCATCGGCATGCTTAGCACGTCGTTTGGTAGAAATCCACGTGCGCGTTCTGCAAAAAGCACCATTTGCATGCACATCTTGTGGTTTTGCAGAAAACTTCATCCGCGTCTACCAAAAGATGCATGTGCATGCTTAAAACGCGTTTTCGCGCAAATCCGTGCGCGGGTGCTAAAAAGAGCAGCATCGGCATGCTTAGCACGTCGTTTGGTAGAAATCCACGTGCGCGTTCTGCCAAAAGCACCATTTGCATGCACATCTTGTGGTTTTGCAGAAAACTTCATCCGCGTCTACCAAAAAATGCATGTGCATGCTTAAAACGCGTTTTCGCACAAATGCGTGCGCGGGTGCTAAAAAGAGCAGCATCGGCATGCTTAGCACGTCGTTTGGTAGAAATCCACGTGCGCGTTCTGCAAAAAGCACCATTTGCATGCACATCTTGTGGTTTTGCAGAAAACTTTATCCGCGTCTACCAAAAGATGCATGTGCATGCTTAAAACGCGTTTTCGCACAAATGCGTGCGCGGGTGCTAAAAAGAGCAGCATCGGCATGCTTAGCACGTCGTTTGGTAGAAATCCACGTGCGCGTTCTGCCAAAAGCACCATTTGCATGCACATCTTGTGGTTTTGCAGAAAACTTCATCCGCGTCTACCAAAAGATGCATGTGCATCCTTAAAACGCGTTTTCGCACAAATGCGTGCGCGGGTGCTAAAAAGAGCAGCATCGGCATGCTTAGCACGTCGTTTGATAGACATCCACGTGCGCGTTCTGCCAAAAGCACCATTTGCATGCACATCTTGTGGTTTTGCAGAAAACTTCATCCGCGTCTACCAAAAGATGCATGTGCATGCTTAAAACGCGTTTTCGCGCAAATCCGTGCGCGGGTGCTAAAAAGAGCAGCATCGGCATGCTTAGCACGTCGTTTGGTAGAAATCCACGTGCGCGTTCTGCCAAAAGCACCATTTGCATGCACATCTTGTGGTTTTGCAGAAAACTTCATCCGCGTCTACCAAAAGATGCATGTGCATGCTTAAAACGCGTTTTCGCACAAATGCGTGCGCGGGTGCTAAAAAGAGCAGCATCGGCATGCTTAGCACCTCGTTTGGTAGAAATCCACGTGCGCGTTCTGCAAAAAGCACCATTTGCATGCACATCTTGTGGTTTTGCAGAAAACTTCATCCGCGTGTACCAAAAGATGCATGTGCATGCTTAAAACGCGTTTTCGCGCAAATCCGTGCGCGGGTGCTAAAAAGAGCAGCATCGGCATGCTTAGCACGTCGTTTGGTAGAAATCCACGTGCGCGTTCTGCCAAAAGCACCATTTGCATGCACATCTTGTGGTTTTGCAGAAAACTTCATCCGCGTCTACCAAAAAATGCATGTGCATGCTTAAAACGCGTTTTCGCACAAATGCGTGCGCGGGTGCTAAAAAGAGCAGCATCGGCATGCTTAGCACGTCGTTTGGTAGAAATCCACGTGCGCGTTCTGCAAAAAGCACCATTTGCATGCACATCTTGTGGTTTTGCAGAAAACTTTATCCGCGTCTACCAAAAGATGCATGTGCATGCTTAAAACGCGTTTTCGCACAAATGCGTGCGCGGGTGCTAAAAAGAGCAGCATCGGCATGCTTAGCACGTCGTTTGGTAGAAATCCACGTGCGCGTTCTGCCAAAAGCACCATTTGCATGCACATCTTGTGGTTTTGCAGAAAACTTCATCCGCGTCTACCAAAAGATGCATGTGCATGCTTAAAACGCGTTTTCGCACAAATGCGTGCGCGGGTGCTAAAAAGAGCAGCATCGGCATGCTTAGCACGTCGTTTGATAGACATCCACGTGCGCGTTCTGCCAAAAGCACCATTTGCATGCACATCTTGTGGTTTTGCAGAAAACTTCATCCGCGTCTACCAAAAGATGCATGTGCATGCTTAAAACGCGTTTTCGCGCAAATCCGTGCGCGGGTGCTAAAAAGAGCAGCATCGGCATGCTTAGCACGTCGTTTGGTAGAAATCCACGTGCGCGTTCTGCCAAAAGCACCATTTGCATGCACATCTTGTGGTTTTGCAGAAAACTTCATCCGCGTCTACCAAAAGATGCATGTGCATGCTTAAAACGCGTTTTCGCACAAATGCGTGCGCGGGTGCTAAAAAGAGCAGCATCGGCATGCTTAGCACCTCGTTTGGTAGAAATCCACGTGCGCGTTCTGCAAAAAGCACCATTTGCATGCACATCTTGTGGTTTTGCAGAAAACTTCATCCGCGTCTACCAAAAGATGCATGTGCATGCTTAAAACGCCTTTTCGCACAAATGCGTGCGCGGGTGCTAAAAAGAGCAGCATCGGCATGCTTAGCACGTCGTTTGGTAGAAATCCACGTGCGCGTTCTGCCAAAAGCACCATTTGCATGCACATGTTGTGGTTTTGCAGAAAACTTCATCCGCGTCTACCAAAAGATGCATGTGCATGCTTAAAACGCGTTTTCGCACAAATGCGTGCGCGGGTGCTAAAAAGAGCAGCATCGGCATGCTTAGCACGTCGTTTGGTAGAAATCCACGTGCGCGTTCTGCAAAAAGCACCATTTGCATGCACATCTTGTGGTTTTGCAGAAAACTTCATCCGCGTCTACCAAAAGATGCATGTGCATGCTTAAAACGCGTTTTCTCACAAATGCGTGCGCGGGTGCTAAAAAGAGCAGCATCGGCATGCTTAGCACGTCGTTTGGTAGAAATCCACGTGCGCGTTCTGCAAAAAGCACCATTTGCATGCACATCTTGTGGTTTTGCAGAAAACTTCATCCGCGTCTACCAAAAGATGCATGTGCATGCTTAAAACGCGTTTTCGCACAAATGCGTGCGCGGGTGCTAAAAAGAGCAGCATCGGCATGCTTAGCACGTCGTTTGGTAGAAATCCACGTGCGCGTTCTGCAAAAAGCACCATTTGCATGCACATCTTGTGGTTTTGCAGAAAACTTCATCCGCGTCTACCAAAAGATGCATGTGCATGCTTAAAACGCGTTTTCGCACAAATGCGTGCGCGGGTGCTAAAAAGAGCAGCATCGGCATGCTTAGCACGTCGTTTGGTAGAAATCCACGTGCGCGTTCTGCCAAAAGCACCATTTGCATGCACATCTTGTGGTTTTGCAGAAAACTTCATCCGCGTGTACCAAAAGATGCATGTGCATGCTTAAAACGCGTTTTCGCGCAAATCCGTGCGCGGGTGCTAAAAAGAGCAGCATCGGCATGCTTAGCACGTCGTTTGGTAGAAATCCACGTGCGCGTTCTGCCAAAAGCACCATTTGCATGCACATCTTGTGGTTTTGCAGAAAACTTCATCCGCGTCTACCAAAAGATTCATGTGCATGCTTAAAACGCGTTTTCGCACAAATGCGTGCGCGGGTGCTAAAAAGAGCAGCATCGGAATGCTTAGCACGTCGTTTGGTAGAAATCCACGTGCGCGTTCTGCAAAAAGCACCATTTGCATGCACATCTTGTGGTTTTGCAGAAAACTTCATCCGCGTCTACCAAAAGATGCATGTGCATGCTTAAAACGCGTTTTCGCACAAATGCGTGCGCGGGTGCTAAAAAGAGCAGCATCGGCATGCTTAGCACGTCGTTTGGTAGAAATCCACGTGCGCGTTCTGCCAAAAGCACCATTTGCATGCACATCTTGTGGTTTTGCAGAAAACTTCATCCGCGTCTACCAAAAGATGCATGTGCATGCTTAAAACGCGTTTTCGCACAAATGCGTGCGCGGGTGCTAAAAAGAGCAGCATCGGCATGCTTAGCACGTCGTTTGATAGACATCCACTTTCGCGTTCTGCCAAAAGCACCATTTGCATGCACATCTTGTGGTTTTGCAGAAAACTTCATCCGCGTCTACCAAAAGATGCATGTGCATGCTTAAAACGCGTTTTCGCGCAAATCCGTGCGCGGGTGCTAAAAAGAGCAGCATCGGCATGCTTAGCACGTCGTTTGGTAGAAATCCACGTGCGCGTTCTGCCAAAAGCACCATTTGCATGCACATCTTGTGGTTTTGCAGAAAACTTCATCCGCGTCTACCAAAAGATGCATGTGCATGCTTAAAACGCGTTTTCGCACAAATGCGTCCGCGGGTGCTAAAAAGAGCAGCATCGGCATGCTTAGCACGTCGTTTGGTAGAAATCCACGTGCGCGTTCTGCAAAAAGCACCATTTGCATGCACATCTTGTGGTTTTGCAGAAAACTTCATCCGCGTCTACCAAAAGATGCATGTGCATGCTTAAAACGCGTTTTCGCACAAATGCGTGCGCGGGTGCTAAAAAGAGCAGCATCGGCATGCTTAGCACGTCGTTTGGTAGAAATCCACGTGCGCGTTCTGCCAAAAGCACCATTTGCATGCACATCTTGTGGTTTTGCAGAAAACTTCATCCGCGTCTACGAAAAGATGCATGTGCATGCTTAAAACGCGTTTTCGCACAAATCCGTGCGCGGGTGCTAAAAAGAGCAGCATCGGCATGCTTAGCACGTCGTTTGGTAGAAATCCACGTGCGCGTTCTGCCAAAAGCACCATTTGCATGCACATCTTGTGGTTTTGCAGAAAACTTCATCCGCGTCTACCAAAAGATGCATGTGCATGCTTAAAACGCGTTTTCGCACAAATGCGTGCGCGGGTGCTAAAAAGAGCAGCATCGGCATGCTTAGCACCTCGTTTGGTAGAAATCCACGTGCGCGTTCTGCAAAAAGCACCATTTGCATGCACATCTTGTGGTTTTGCAGAAAACTTCATCCGCGTCTACCAAAAGATGCATGTGCATGCTTAAAACGCCTTTTCGCACAAATGCGTGCGCGGGTGCTAAAAAGAGCAGCATCGGCATGCTTAGCACGTCGTTTGGTAGAAATCCACGTGCGCGTTCTGCAAAAAGCACCATTTGCATGCACATCTTGTGGTTTTGCAGAAAACTTCATCCGCGTCTACCAAAAGATGCATGTGCATGCTTAAAACGCGTTTTCGCACAAATGCGTGCGCGGGTGCTAAAAAGAGCAGCATCGGCATGCTTAGCACGTCGTTTGGTAGAAATCCACGTGCGCGTTCTGCAAAAAGCACCATTTGCATGCACATCTTGTGGTTTTGCAGAAAACTTCATCCGCGTCTACCAAAAGATGCATGTGCATGCTTAAAACGCGTTTTCTCACAAATGCGTGCGCGGGTGCTAAAAAGAGCAGCATCGGCATGCTTAGCACGTCGTTTGGTAGAAATCCACGTGCGCGTTCTGCAAAAAGCACCATTTGCATGCACATCTTGTGGTTTTGCAGAAAACTTCATCCGCGTCTACCAAAAGATGCATGTGCATGCTTAAAACGCGTTTTCTCACAAATGCGTGCGCGGGTGCTAAAAAGAGCAGCATCGGCATGCTTAGCACGTCATTTGGTAGAAAGCCACGTGCGCGTTCTGCAAAAAGCACCATTTGCATGCACATCTTGTGGTTTTGCAGAAAACTTCATCCGCGTCTACCAAAAGATGCATGTGCATGCTTAAAACGCGTTTTCTCACAAATGCGTGCGCGGGTGCTAAAAAGAGCAGCATCGGCATGCTTAGCACGTCGTTTGGTAGAAATCCACGTGCGCGTTCTGCAAAAAGCACCATTTGCATGCACATCTTGTGGTTTTGCAGAAAACTTCATCCGCGTCTACCAAAAGATGCATGTGCATGCTTAAAACGCGTTTTCTCACAAATGCGTGCGCGGGTGCTAAAAAGAGCAGCATCGGCATGCTTAGCACGTCGTTTGGTAGAAATGCACGTGCGCGTTCTGCAAAAAGCACCATTTGCATGCACATCTTGTGGTTTTGCAGAAAACTTCATCCGCGTCTACCAAAAGATGCATGTGCATGCTTAAAACGCGTTTTCGCACAAATGCGTGCGCGGGTGCTAAAAAGAGCAGCATCGGCATGCTTAGCACGTCGTTTGGTAGAAATCCACGTGCGCGTTCTGCAAAAAGCACCATTTGCATGCACATCTTGTGGTTTTGCAGAAAACTTCATCCGCGTCTACCAAAAGATGCATGTGCATACTTAAAACGCGTTTTCGCACAAATGCGTGCGCGGGTGCTAAAAAGAGCAGCATCGGCATGCTTAGCACGTCGTTTGGTAGAAATCCACGTGCGCGTTCTGCCAAAAGCACCATTTGCATGCACATCTTGTGGTTTTGCAGAAAACTTCATCCGCGTCTACCAAAAGATGCATGTGCATGCTTAAAGCGCGTTTTCGCACAAATCCGTGCGCGGGTGCTAAAAAGAGCAGCATCGGCATGCTTAGCACGTCGTTTGGTAGAAATCCACGTGCGCGTTCTGCCAAAAGCACCATTTGCATGCACATCTTGTGGTTTTGCAGAAAACTTCATCCGCGTGTACCAAAAGATGCATGTGCATGCTTAAAACGCGTTTTCGCGCAAATCAGTGCGCGGGTGCTAAAAAGAGCAGCATCGGCATGCTTAGCACGTCGTTTGGTAGAAATCCACGTGCGCGTTCTGCCAAAAGCACCATTTGCATGCACATCTTGTGGTTTTGCAGAAAACTTCATCCGCGTCTACCAAAAGATGCATGTGCATGCTTAAAACGCGTTTTCGCACAAATGCGTGCGCGGGTGCTAAAAAGAGCAGCATCGGCATGCTTAGCACGTCGTTTGGTAGAAATCCACGTGCGCGTTCTGCCAAAAGCACCATTTGCATGCACATCTTGTGGTTTTGCAGAAAACTTCATCCGCGTCTACCAAAAGATGCATGTGCATGCTTAAAACGCGTTTTCGCACAAATGCGTGCGCGGGTGCTAAAAAGAGCAGCATCGGCATGCTTAGCACGTCGTTTGATAGACATCCACGTGCGCGTTCTGCCAAAAGCACCATTTGCATGCACATCTTGTGGTTTTGCAGAAAACTTCATCCGCGTCTACCAAAAGATGCATGTGCATGCTTAAAACGCGTTTTCGCGCAAATCCGTGCGCGGGTGCTAAAAAGAGCAGCATCGGCATGCTTAGCACGTCGTTTGGTAGAAATCCACGTGCGCGTTCTGCCAAAAGCACCATTTGCATGCACATCTTGTGGTTTTGCAGAAAACTTCATCCGCGTCTACCAAAAGATGCATGTGCATGCTTAAAACGCGTTTTCACACAAATGCGTGCGCGGGTGCTAAAAAGAGCAGCATCGGCATGCTTAGCACCTCGTTTGGTAGAAATCCACGTGCGCGTTCTGCAAAAAGCACCATTTGCATGCACATCTTGTGGTTTTGCAGAAAACTTCATCCGCGTCTACCAAAAGATGCATGTGCATGCTTAAAACGCCTTTTCGCACAAATGCGTGCGCGGGTGCTAAAAAGAGCAGCATCGGCATGCTTAGCACGTCGTTTGGTAGAAATCCACGTGCGCGTTCTGCCAAAAGCACCATTTGCATGCACAGGTTGTGGTTTTGCAGAAAACTTCATCCGCGTCTACCAAAAGATGCATGTGCATGCTTAAAACGCGTTTTCGCACAAATGCGTGCGCGGGTGCTAAAAAGAGCAGCATCGGCATGCTTAGCACGTCGTTTGGTAGAAATCCACGTGCGCGTTCTGCAAAAAGCACCATTTGCATGCACATCTTGTGGTTTTGCAGAAAACTTCATCCGCGTCTACCAAAAGATGCATGTGCATGCTTAAAACGCGTTTTCTCACAAATGCGTGCGCGGGTGCTAAAAAGAGCAGCATCGGCATGCTTAGCACGTCGTTTGGTAGAAATCCACGTGCGCGTTCTGCAAAAAGCACCATTTGCATGCACATCTTGTGGTTTTGCAGAAAACTTCATCCGCGTCTACCAAAAGATGCATGTGCATGCTTAAAACGCGTTTTCGCACAAATGCGTGCGCGGGTGCTAAAAAGAGCAGCATCGGCATGCTTAGCACGTCGTTTGGTAGAAATCCACGTGCGCGTTCTGCAAAAAGCACCATTTGCATGCACATCTTGTGGTTTTGCAGAAAACTTCATCCGCGTCTACCAAAAGATGCATGTGCATGCTTAAAACGCGTTTTCGCACAAATGCGTGCGCGGGTGCTAAAAAGAGCAGCATCGGCATGCTTAGCACGTCGTTTGGTAGAAATCCACGTGCGCGTTCTGCCAAAAGCACCATTTGCATGCACATCTTGTGGTTTTGCAGAAAACTTCATCCGCGTGTACCAAAAGATGCATGTGCATGCTTAAAACGCGTTTTCGCGCAAATCCGTGCGCGGGTGCTAAAAAGAGCAGCATCGGCATGCTTAGCACGTCGTTTGGTAGAAATCCACGTGCGCGTTCTGCCAAAAGCACCATTTGCATGCACATCTTGTGGTTTTGCAGAAAACTTCATCCGCGTCTACCAAAAGATTCATGTGCATGCTTAAAACGCGTTTTCGCACAAATGCGTGCGCGGGTGCTAAAAAGAGCAGCATCGGCATGCTTAGCACGTCGTTTGGTAGAAATCCACGTGCGCGTTCTGCAAAAAGCACCATTTGCATGCACATCTTGTGGTTTTGGAGAAAACTTCATCCGCGTCTACCAAAAGATGCATGTGCATGCTTAAAACGCGTTTTCGCACAAATGCGTGCGCGGGTGCTAAAAAGAGCAGCATCGGCATGCTTAGCACGTCGTTTGGTAGAAATCCACGTGCGCGTTCTGCCAAAAGCACCATTTGCATGCACATCTTGTGGTTTTGCAGAAAACTTCATCCGCGTCTACCAAAAGATGCATGTGCATGCTTAAAACGCGTTTTCGCGCAAATCCGTGCGCGGGTGCTAAAAAGAGCAGCATCGGCATGCTTAGCACGTCGTTTGGTAGAAATCCACGTGCGCGTTCTGCCAAAAGCACCATTTGCATGCACATCTTGTGGTTTTGCAGAAAACTTCATCCGCGTCTACCAAAAGATGCATGTGCATGCTTAAAACGCGTTTTCGCACAAATGCGTGCGCGGGTGCTAAAAAGAG
The DNA here is from genome assembly GCF_023375885.2 of Dermacentor andersoni. Lineage (NCBI taxonomy): Eukaryota > Metazoa > Arthropoda > Arachnida > Ixodida > Ixodidae > Dermacentor > Dermacentor andersoni. The sequence goes on from NW_027315024.1 coordinate 81,274, forward strand.
CAGCATCGGCATGCTTAGCACGTCGTTTGGTAGAAATCCACGTGCGCGTTCTGCAAAAAGCACCATTTGCATGCACATCTTGTGGTTTTGCAGAAAACTTCATCCGCGTCTACCAAAAGATGCATGTGCATGCTTAAAACGCGTTTTCGCACAAATGCGTGCGCGGGTGCTAAAAAGAGCAGCATCGGCATGCTTAGCACGTCGTTTGGTAGAAATCCACGTGCGCGTTCTGCCAAAAGCACCATTTGCATGCACATCTTGTGGTTTTGCAGAAAACTTCATCCGCGTCTACGAAAAGATGCATGTGCATGCTTAAAACGCGTTTTCGCACAAATCCGTGCGCGGGTGCTAAAAAGAGCAGCATCGGCATGCTTAGCACGTCGTTTGGTAGAAATCCACGTGCGCGTTCTGCCAAAAGCACCATTTGCATGCACATCTTGTGGTTTTGCAGAAAACTTCATCCGCGTCTACCAAAAGATGCATGTGCATGCTTAAAACGCGTTTTCGCGCAAATCCGTGCGCGGGTGCTAAAAAGAGCAGCATCGGCATGCTTAGCACGTCGTTTGGTAGAAATCCACGTGCGCGTTCTGCAAAAAGCACCATTTGCATGCACATCTTGTGGCTTTGCAGAAAACTTCATCCGCGTCTACCAAAAGATGCATGTGCATGCTTAAAACGCGTTTTCGCACAAATGCGTGCGCGGGTGCTAAAAAGAGCAGCATCGGCATGCTTAGCACGTCGTTTGGTAGAAATCCACGTGCGCGTTCTGCAAAAAGCACCATTTGCATGCACATCTTGTGGTTTTGCAGAAAACTTCATCCGCGTCTACCAAAAGATGCATGTGCATGCTTAAAACGCGTTTTCGCACAAATGCGTGCGCGGGTGCTAAAAAGAGCAGCATCGGCATGCTTAGCACGTCGTTTGGTAGAAATCCACGTGCGCGTTCTGCCAAAAGCACCATTTGCATGCACATCTTGTGGTTTTGCAGAAAACTTCATCCGCGTCTACGAAAAGATGCATGTGCATGCTTAAAACGCGTTTTCGCACAAATCCGTGCGCGGGTGCTAAAAAGAGCAGCATCGGCATGCTTAGCACGTCGTTTGGTAGAAATCCACGTGCGCGTTCTGCCAAAAGCACCATTTGCATGCACATCTTGTGGTTTTGCAGAAAACTTCATCCGCGTCTACCAAAAGATGCATGTGCATGCTTAAAACGCGTTTTCGCGCAAATCCGTGCGCGGGTGCTAAAAAGAGCAGCATCGGCATGCTTAGCACGTCGTTTGGTAGAAATCCACGTGCGCGTTCTGCAAAAAGCACCATTTGCATGCACATCTTGTGGCTTTGCAGAAAACTTCATCCGCGTCTACCAAAAGATGCATGTGCATGCTTAAAACGCGTTTTCGCACAAATGCGTGCGCGGGTGCTAAAAAGAGCAGCATCGGCATGCTTAGCACGTCGTTTGGTAGAAATCCACGTGCGCGTTCTGCAAAAAGCACCATTTGCATGCACATCTTGTGGTTTTGCAGAAAACTTCATCCGCGTCTACCAAAAGATCCATGTGCATGCTTAAAACGCGTTTTCGCACAAATGCGTGCGCGGGTGCTAAAAAGAGCAGCATCGGCATGCTTAGCACGTCGTTTGGTAGAAATCCACGTGCGCGTTCTGCAAAAAGCACCATTTGCATGCACATCTTGTGGTTTTGCAGAAAACTTCATCCGCGTCTACCAAAAGATGCATGTGCATGCTTAAAACGCGTTTTCGCACAAATGCGTGCGCGGGTGCTAAAAAGAGCAGCATCGGCATGCTTAGCACGTCGTTTGGTAGAAATCTACGTGCGCGTTCTGCAAAAAGCACCATTTGCATGCACATCTTGTGGTTTTTCAGAAAACTTCATCCGCGTCTACCAAAAGATGCATGTGCATGCTTAAAACGCGTTTTCGCACAAATGCGTGCGCGGGTGCTAAAAAGAGCAGCATCGGCATGCTTAGCACGTCGTTTGGTAGAAATCCACGTGCGCGTTCTGCCAAAAGCACCATTTGCATGCACATCTTGTGGTTTTGCAGAAAACTTCATCCGCGTCTACCAAAAGATGCATGCGCATGCTTAAAACGCGTTTTCGCACAAATCCGTGCGCGGGTGCTAAAAAGAGCAGCATCGGCATGCTTAGCACGTCGTTTGGTAGAAATCCACGTGCGCGTTCTGCAAAAAGCACCATTTGCATGCACATCTTGTGGTTTTGCAGAAAACTTCATCCGCGTCTACCAAAAGATGCATGTGCATGCTTAAAACGCGTTTTCGCACAAATGCGTGCGCGGATGCTAAAAAGAGCAGCATCGGCATGCTTAGCACGTCGTTTGGTAGAAATCCACGTGCGCGTTCTGCCAAAAGCACCATTTGCATGCACATCTTGTGGTTTTGCAGAAAACTTCATCCGCGTCTACCAAAAGATGCATGTGCATGCTTAAAACGCGTTTTCGCACAAATGCGTGCGCGGGTGCTAAAAAGAGCAGCATCGGCATGCTTAGCACGTCGTTTGGTAGAAATCCACGTGCGCGTTCTGCCAAAAGCACCATTTGCATGCACATCTTGTGGTTTTGCAGAAAACTTCATCCGCGTCTACCAAAAGATGCATGTGCATGCCTAAAACGCGTTTTCGCACAAATGCGTGCGCGGGTGCTAAAAAGAGCAGCATCGGCATGCTTAGCACGTCGTTTGATAGACATCCACGTGCGCGTTCTGCCAAAAGCACCATTTGCATGCACATCTTGTGGTTTTGCAGAAAACTTCATCCGCGTCTACCAAAAGATGCATGTGCTTGCTTAAAACGCGTTTTCGCGCAAATCCGTGCGCGGGTGCTAAAAAGAGCAGCATCGGCATGCTTAGCACGTCGTTTGGTAGAAATCCACGTGCGCGTTCTGCCAAAAGCACCATTTGCATGCACATCTTGTGGTTTTGCAGAAAACTTCATCCGCGTCTACCAAAAGATGCATGTGCATGCTTAAAACGCGTTTTCGCACAAATGCGTGCGCGGGTGCTAAAAAGAGCAGCATCGGCATGCTTAGCACGTCGTTTGGTAGAAATCCACGTGCGCGTTCTGCAAAAAGCACCATTTGCATGCACATCTTGTGGTTTTGCAGAAAACTTCATCCGCGTCTACAAAAGATGCATGTGCATGCTTAAAACGCGTTTTCGCACAAATGCGTGCGCGGGTGCTAAAAAGAGCAGCATCGGCATGCTTAGCACGTCGTTTGGTAGAAATCCACGTGCGCGTTCTGCCAAAAGCACCATTTGCATGCACATCTTGTGGTTTTGCAGAAAACTTCATCCGCGTCTACCAAAAGATGCATGTGCATGCTTAAAACGCGTTTTCGCACAAATCCGTGCGCGGGTGCTAAAAAGAGCAGCATCGGCATGGTTAGCACGTCGTTTGGTAGAAATCCACGTGCGCGTTCTGCCAAAAGCACCATTTGCATGCACATCTTGTGGTTTTGCAGAAAACTTCATCCGCGTCTACCAAAAGATGCATGTGCATGCTTAAAACGCGTTTTCGCGCAAATCCGTGCGCGGGTGCTAAAAAGAGCAGCATCGGCATGCTTAGCACGTCGTTTGGTAGAAATCCACGTGCGCGTTCTGCAAAAAGCACCATTTGCATGCACATCTTGTGGTTTTGCAGAAAACTTCATCCGCGTCTACCAAAAGATGCATGTGCATGCTTAAAACGCGTTTTCGCACAAATGCGTGCGCGGGTGCTAAAAAGAGCAGCATCGGCATGCTTAGCACGTCGTTTGGTAGAAATCCACGTGCGCGTTCTGCCAAAAGCACCATTTGCCTGCACATCTTGTGGTTTTGCAGAAAACTTCATCCGCGTCTACCAAAAGATGCATGTGCATGCTTAAAACGCGTTTTCGCACAAATGCGTGCGCGGGTGCTAAAAAGAGCAGCATCGGCATGCTTAGCACGTCGTTTGGTAGAAATCCACGTGCGCGTTCTGCAAAAAGCACCATTTGCATGCACATCTTGTGGTTTTGCAGAAAACTTCATCCGCGTCTACCAAAAGATCCATGTGCATGCTTAAAACGCGTTTTCGCACAAATGCGTGCGCGGGTGCTAAAAAGAGCAGCATCGGCATGCTTAGCACGTCGTTTGGTAGAAATCCACGTGCGCGTTCTGCAAAACGCACCATTTGCATGCACATCTTGTGGTTTTGCAGAAAACTTCATCCGCGTCTACCAAAAGATGCATGTGCATGCTTAAAACGCGTTTTCGCACAAATGCGTGCGCGGGTGCTAAAAAGAGCAGCATCGGCATGCTTAGCACGTCGTTTGGTAGAAATCTACGTGCGCGTTCTGCAAAAAGCACCATTTGCATGCACATCTTGTGGTTTTTCAGAAAACTTCATCCGCGTCTACCAAAAGATGCATGTGCATGCTTAAAACGCGTTTTCGCACAAATGCGTGCGCGGGTGCTAAAAAGAGCAGCATCGGCATGCTTAGCACGTCGTTTGGTAGAAATCCACGTGCGCGTTCTGCCAAAAGCACCATTTGCATGCACATCTTGTGGTTTTGCAGAAAACTTCATCCGCGTCTACCAAAAGATGCATGTGCATGCTTAAAACGCGTTTTCGCACAAATCCGTGCGCGGGTGCTAAAAAGAGCAGCATCGGCATGCTTAGCACGTCGTTTGGTAGAAATCCACGTGCGCGTTCTGCAAAAAGCACCATTTGCATGCACATCTTGTGGTTTTGCAGAAAACTTCATCCGCGTCTACCAAAAGATGCATGTGCATGCTTAAAACGCGTTTTCGCACAAATGCGTGCGCGGATGCTAAAAAGAGCAGCATCGGCATGCTTAGCACGTCGTTTGCTGGAAATCCACGTGCGCGTTCTGCCAAAAGCACCATTTGCATGCACATCTTGTGGTTTTGCAGAAAACTTCATCCGCGTCTACCAAAAGATGCATGTGCATGCTTAAAACGCGTTTTCGCACAAATGCGTGCGCGGGTGCTAAAAAGAGCAGCATCGGCATGCTTAGCACGTCGTTTGGTAGAAATCCACGTGCGCGTTCTGCCAAAAGCACCATTTGCATGCACATCTTGTGGTTTTGCAGAAAACTTCATCCGCGTCTACCAAAAGATGCATGTGCATGCTTAAAACGCGTTTTCGCACAAATGCGTGCGCGGGTGCTAAAAAGAGCAGCATCGGCATGCTTAGCACGTCGTTTGGTAGAAATCCACGTGCGCGTTCTGCAAAAAGCACCATTTGCATGCACATCTTGTGGTTTTGCAGAAAACTTCATCCGCGTCTACCAAAAGATGCATGTGCATGCTTAAAACGCGTTTTCGCACAAATGCGTGCGCGGGTGCTAAAAAGAGCAGCATCGGCATGCTTAGCACGTCGTTTGGTAGAAATCCACGTGCGCGTTCTGCCAAAAGCACCATTTGCATGCACATCTTGTGGTTTTGCAGAAAACTTCATCCGCGTCTACCAAAAGATGCATGTGCATGCTTAAAACGCGTTTTCGCACAAATCCGTGCGCGGGTGCTAAAAAGAGCAGCATCGGCATGCTTAGCACGTCGTTTGGTAGAAATCCACGTGCGCGTTCTGCCAAAAGCACCATTTGCATGCACATCTTGTGGTTTTGCAGAAAACTTCATCCGCGTCTACCAAAAGATGCATGTGCATGCTTAAAACGCGTTTTCGCGCAAATCCGTGCGCGGGTGCTAAAAAGAGCAGCATCGGCATGCTTAGCACGTCGTTTGGTAGAAATCCACGTGCGCGTTCTGCAAAAAGCACCATTTGCTTGCACATCTTGTGGCTTTGCAGAAAACTTCATCCGCGTCTACCAAAAGATGCATGTGCATGCTTAAAACGCGTTTTCGCACAAATGCGTGCGCGGGTGCTAAAAAGAGCAGCATCGGCATGCTTAGCACGTCGTTTGGTAGAAATCCACGTGCGCGTTCTGCCAAAAGCACCATTTGCATGCACATCTTGTGGTTTTGCAGAAAACTTCATCCGCGTCTACCAAAAGATGCATGTGCATGCTTAAAACGCGTTTTCGCACAAATCCGTGCGCGGGTGCTAAAAAGAGCAGCATCGGCATGCTTAGCACGTCGTTTGGTAGAAATCCACGTGCGCGTTCTGCAAAAAGCACCATTTGCATGCACATCTTGTGGTTTTGCAGAAAACTTCATCCGCGTCTACCAAAAGATGCATGTGCATGCTTAAAACGCGTTTTCGCACAAATGCGTGCGCGGATGCTAAAAAGAGCAGCATCGGCATGCTTAGCACGTCGTTTGGTAGAAATCCACGTGCGCGTTCTGCCAAAAGCACCATTTGCATGCACATCTTGTGGTTTTGCAGAAAACTTCATCCGCGTCTACCAAAAGATGCATGTGCATGCTTAAAACGCGTTTTCGCACAAATGCGTGCGCGGGTGCTAAAAAGAGCAGCATCGGCATGCTTAGCACGTCGTTTGGTAGAAATCCACGTGCGCGTTCTGCCAAAAGCACCATTTGCATGCACATCTTGTGGTTTTGCAGAAAACTTCATCCGCGTCTACCAAAAGATGCATGTGCATGCTTAAAACGCGTTTTCGCACAAATGCGTGCGCGGGTGCTAAAAAGAGCAGCATCGGCATGCTTAGCACGTCGTTTGGTAGAAATCCACGTGCGCGTTCTGCAAAAAGCACCATTTGCATGCACATCTTGTGGTTTTGCAGAAAACTTCATCCGCGTCTACCAAAAGATGCATGTGCATGCTTAAAACGCGTTTTCGCACAAATGCGTGCGCGGGTGCTAAAAAGAGCAGCATCGGCATGCTTAGCACGTCGTTTGGTAGAAATCCACGTGCGCGTTCTGCCAAAAGCACCATTTGCATGCACATCTTGTGGTTTTGCAGAAAACTTCATCCGCGTCTACCAAAAGATGCATGTGCATGCTTAAAACGCGTTTTCGCACAAATCCGTGCGCGGGTGCTAAAAAGAGCAGCATCGGCATGGTTAGCACGTCGTTTGGTAGAAATCCACGTGCGCGTTCTGCCAAAAGCACCATTTGCATGCACATCTTGTGGTTTTGCAGAAAACTTCATCCGCGTCTACCAAAAGATGCATGTGCATGCTTAAAACGCGTTTTCGCGCAAATCCGTGCGCGGGTGCTAAAAAGAGCAGCATCGGCATGCTTAGCACGTCGTTTGGTAGAAATCCACGTGCGCGTTCTGCAAAAAGCACCATTTGCATGCACATCTTGTGGTTTTGCAGAAAACTTCATCCGCGTCTACCAAAAGATGCATGTGCATGCTTAAAACGCGTTTTCGCACAAATGCGTGCGCGGGTGCTAAAAAGAGCAGCATCGGCATGCTTAGCACGTCGTTTGGTAGAAATCCACGTGCGCGTTCTGCCAAAAGCACCATTTGCGTGCACATCTTGTGGTTTTGCAGAAAACTTCATCCGCGTCTACCAAAAGATGCATGTGCATGCTTAAAACGCGTTTTCGCACAAATGCGTGCGCGGGTGCTAAAAAGAGCAGCATCGGCATGCTTAGCACGTCGTTTGGTAGAAATCCACGTGCGCGTTCTGCAAAAAGCACCATTTGCATGCACATCTTGTGGTTTTGCAGAAAACTTCATCCGCGTCTACCAAAAGATCCATGTGCATGCTTAAAACGCGTTTTCGCACAAATGCGTGCGCGGGTGCTAAAAAGAGCAGCATCGGCATGCTTAGCACGTCGTTTGGTAGAAATCCACGTGCGCGTTCTGCAAAACGCACCATTTGCATGCACATCTTGTGGTTTTGCAGAAAACTTCATCCGCGTCTACCAAAAGATGCATGTGCATGCTTAAAACGCGTTTTCGCACAAATGCGTGCGCGGGTGCTAAAAAGAGCAGCATCGGCATGCTTAGCACGTCGTTTGGTAGAAATCTACGTGCGCGTTCTGCAAAAAGCACCATTTGCATGCACATCTTGTGGTTTTTCAGAAAACTTCATCCGCGTCTACCAAAAGATGCATGTGCATGCTTAAAACGCGTTTTCGCACAAATGCGTGCGCGGGTGCTAAAAAGAGCAGCATCGGCATGCTTAGCACGTCGTTTGGTAGAAATCCACGTGCGCGTTCTGCCAAAAGCACCATTTGCATGCACATCTTGTGGTTTTGCAGAAAACTTCATCCGCGTCTACCAAAAGATGCATGTGCATGCTTAAAACGCGTTTTCGCACAAATCCGTGCGCGGGTGCTAAAAAGAGCAGCATCGGCATGCTTAGCACGTCGTTTGGTAGAAATCCACGTGCGCGTTCTGCAAAAAGCACCATTTGCATGCACATCTTGTGGTTTTGCAGAAAACTTCATCCGCGTCTACCAAAAGATGCATGTGCATGCTTAAAACGCGTTTTCGCACAAATGCGTGCGCGGATGCTAAAAAGAGCAGCATCGGCATGCTTAGCACGTCGTTTGGTAGAAATCCACGTGCGCGTTCTGCCAAAAGCACCATTTGCATGCACATCTTGTGGTTTTGCAGAAAACTTCATCCGCGTCTACCAAAAGATGCATGTGCATGCTTAAAACGCGTTTTCGCACAAATGCGTGCGCGGGTGCTAAAAAGAGCAGCATCGGCATGCTTAGCACGTCGTTTGGTAGAAATCCACGTGCGCGTTCTGCCAAAAGCACCATTTGCATGCACATCTTGTGGTTTTGCAGAAAACTTCATCCGCGTCTACCAAAAGATGCATGTGCATGCTTAAAACGCGTTTTCGCACAAATCCGTGCGCGGGTGCTAAAAAGAGCAGCATCGGCATGGTTAGCACGTCGTTTGGTAGAAATCCACGTGCGCGTTCTGCCAAAAGCACCATTTGCATGCACATCTTGTGGTTTTGCAGAAAACTTCATCCGCGTCTACCAAAAGATGCATGTGCATGCTTAAAACGCGTTTTCGCGCAAATCCGTGCGCGGGTGCTAAAAAGAGCAGCATCGGCATGCTTAGCACGTCGTTTGGTAGAAATCCACGTGCGCGTTCTGCAAAAAGCACCATTTGCATGCACATCTTGTGGTTTTTCAGAAAACTTCATCCGCGTCTACCAAAAGATGCATGTGCATGCTTAAAACGCGTTTTCGCACAAATGCGTGCGCGGGTGCTAAAAAGAGCAGCATCGGCATGCTTAGCACGTCGTTTGGTAGAAATCCACGTGCGCGTTCTGCCAAAAGCACCATTTGCATGCACATCTTGTGGTTTTGCAGAAAACTTCATCCGCGTCTACCAAAAGATGCATGTGCATGCTTAAAACGCGTTTTCGCACAAATCCGTGCGCGGGTGCTAAAAAGAGCAGCATCGGCATGCTTAGCACGTCGTTTGGTAGAAATCCACGTGCGCGTTCTGCAAAAAGCACCATTTGCATGCACATCTTGTGGTTTTGCAGAAAACTTCATCCGCGTCTACCAAAAGATGCATGTGCATGCTTAAAACGCGTTTTCGCACAAATGCGTGCGCGGATGCTAAAAAGAGCAGCATCGGCATGCTTAGCACGTCGTTTGGTAGAAATCCACGTGCGCGTTCTGCCAAAAGCACCATTTGCATGCACATCTTGTGGTTTTGCAGAAAACTTCATCCGCGTCTACCAAAAGATGCATGTGCATGCTTAAAACGCGTTTTCGCACAAATGCGTGCGCGGGTGCTAAAAAGAGCAGCATCGGCATGCTTAGCACGTCGTTTGGTAGAAATCCACGTGCGCGTTCTGCCAAAAGCACCAGTTGCATGCACATCTTGTGGTTTTGCAGAAAACTTCATCCGCGTCTACCAAAAGATGCATGTGCATGCTTAAAACGCGTTTTCGCACAAATGCGTGCGCGGGTGCTAAAAAGAGCAGCATCGGCATGCTTAGCACGTCGTTTGGTAGAAATCCACGTGCGCGTTCTGCAAAAAGCACCATTTGCATGCACATCTTGTGGTTTTGCAGAAAACTTCATCCGCGTCTACCAAAAGATGCATGTGCATGCTTAAAACGCGTTTTCGCACAAATGCGTGCGCGGGTGCTAAAAAGAGCAGCATCGGCATGCTTAGCACGTCGTTTGGTAGAAATCCACGTGCGCGTTCTGCCAAAAGCACCATTTGCATGCACATCTTGTGGTTTTGCAGAAAACTTCATCCGCGTCTACCAAAAGATGCATGTGCATGCTTAAAACGCGTTTTCGCACAAATCCGTGCGCGGGTGCTAAAAAGAGCAGCATCGGCATGCTTAGCACGTCGTTTGGTAGAAATCCACGTGCGCGTTCTGCCAAAAGCACCATTTGCATGCACATCTTGTGGTTTTGCAGAAAACTTCATCCGCGTCTACCAAAAGATGCATGTGCATGCTTAAAACGCGTTTTCGCGCAAATCCGTGCGCGGGTGCTAAAAAGAGCAGCATCGGCATGCTTAGCACGTCGTTTGGTAGAAATCCACGTGCGCGTTCGGCAAAAAGCACCATTTGCATGCACATCTTGTGGCTTTGCAGAAAACTTCATCCGCGTCTACCAAAAGATGCATGTGCATGCTTAAAACGCGTTTTCGCACAAATGCGTGCGCGGGTGCTAAAAAGAGCAGCATCGGCATGCTTAGCACGTCGTTTAGTAGAAATCCACGTGCGCGTTCTGCAAAAAGCACCATTTGCATGCACATCTTGTGGTTTTGCAGAAAACTTCATCCGCGTCTACCAAAAGATGCATGTGCATGCTTAAAACGCGTTTTCGCACAAATGCGTGCGCGGGTGCTAAAAAGAGCAGCATCGGCATGCTTAGCACGTCGTTTGGTAGAAATCTACGTGCGCGTTCTGCAAAAAGCACCATTTGCATGCACATCTTGTGGTTTTTCAGAAAACTTCATCCGCGTCTACCAAAAGATGCATGTGCATGCTTAAAACGCGTTTTCGCACAAATGCGTGCGCGGGTGCTAAAAAGAGCAGCATCGGCATGCTTAGCACGTCGTTTGGTAGAAATCCACGTGCGCGTTCTGCCAAAAGCACCATTTGCATGCACATCTTGTGGTTTTGCAGAAAACTTCATCCGCGTCTACCAAAAGATGCATGTGCATGCTTAAAACGCGTTTTCGCACAAATCCGTGCGCGGGTGCTAAAAAGAGCAGCATCGGCATGCTTAGCACGTCGTTTGGTAGAAATCCACGTGCGCGTTCTGCAAAAAGCACCATTTGCATGCACATCTTGTGGTTTTGCAGAAAACTTCATCCGCGTCTACCAAAAGATGCATGTGCATGCTTAAAACGCGTTTTCGCACAAATGCGTGCGCGGATGCTAAAAAGAGCAGCATCGGCATGCTTAGCACGTCGTTTGGTAGAAATCCACGTGCGCGTTCTGCCAAAAGCACCATTTGCATGCACATCTTGTGGTTTTGCAGAAAACTTCATCCGCGTCTACCAAAAGATGCATGTGCATGCTTAAAACGCGTTTTCGCACAAATGCGTGCGCGGGTGCTAAAAAGAGCAGCATCGGCATGCTTAGCACGTCGTTTGGTAGAAATCCACGTGCGCGTTCTGCCAAAAGCACCATTTGCATGCACATCTTGTGGTTTTGCAGAAAACTTCATCCGCGTCTACCAAAAGATGCATGTGCATGCCTAAAACGCGTTTTCGCACAAATGCGTGCGCGGGTGCTAAAAAGAGCAGCATCGGCATGCTTAGCACGTCGTTTGATAGACATCCACGTGCGCGTTCTGCCAAAAGCACCATTTGCATGCACATCTTGTGGTTTTGCAGAAAACTTCATCCGCGTCTACCAAAAGATGCATGTGCTTGCTTAAAACACGTTTTCGCGCAAATCCGTGCGCGGGGTGCTAAAAAGAGCAGCATCGGCATGCTTAGCACGTCGTTTGGTAGAAATCCACGTGCGCGTTCTGCCAAAAGCACCATTTGCATGCACATCTTGTGGTTTTGCAGAAACTTCATCCGCGTCTACCAAAAGATGCATGTGCATGCTTAAAACGCGTTTTCGCACAAATGCGTGCGCGTGTGCTAAAAAGAGCAGCATCGGCATGCTTAGCACGTCGTTTGGTAGAAATCCACGTGCGCGTTCTGCAAAAAGCACCATTTGCATGCACATCTTGTGGTTTTGCAGAAAACTTCAGCCGCGTCTACCAAAAGATGCATGTGCATGCTTAAAACGCGTTTTCGCACAAATGCGTGCGCGGGTGCTAAAAAGAGCAGCATCGGCATGCTTAGCACGTCGTTTGGTAGAAATCCACGTGCGCGTTCTGCCAAAAGCACCATTTGCATGCACATCTTGTGGTTTTGCAGAAAACTTCATCCGCGTCTACCAAAAGATGCATGTGCATGCTTAAAACGCGTTTTCGCACAAATCCGTGCGCGGGTGCTAAAAAGAGCAGCATCGGCATGGTTAGCACGTCGTTTGGTAGAAATCCACGTGCGCGTTCTGCCAAAAGCACCATTTGCATGCACATCTTGTGGTTTTGCAGAAAACTTCATCCGCGTCTACCAAAAGATGCATGTGCATGCTTTAAAACGCGTTTTCGCGCAAATCCGTGCGCGGGTGCTAAAAAGAGCAGCATCGGCATGCTTAGCACGTCGTTTGGTAGAAATCCACGTGCGCGTTCTGCAAAAAGCACCATTTGCATGCACATCTTGTGGTTTTGCAGAAAACTTCATCCGCGTCTACCAAAAGATGCATGTGCATGCTTAAAACGCGTTTTCGCACAAATGCGTGCGCGGGTGCTAAAAAGAGCAGCATCGGCATGCTTAGCACGTCGTTTGGTAGAAATGCACGTGCGCGTTCTGCCAAAAGCACCATTTGCGTGCACATCTTGTGGTTTTGCAGAAAACTTCATCCGCGTCTACCAAAAGATGCATGTGCATGCTTAAAACGCGTTTTCGCACAAATGCGTGCGCGGGTGCTAAAAAGAGCAGCATCGGCATGCTTAGCACGTCGTTTGGTAGAAATTCACGTGCGCGTTCTGCAAAAAGCACCATTTGCATGCACATCTTGTGGTTTTGCAGAAAACTTCATCCGCGTCTACCAAAAGATCCATGTGCATGCTTAAAACGCGTTTTCGCACAAATGCGTGCGCGGGTGCTAAAAAGAGCAGCATCGGCATGCTTAGCACGTCGTTTGGTAGAAATCCACGTGCGCGTTCTGCAAAAAGCACCATTTGCATGCACATCTCGTGGTTTTGCAGAAAACTTCATCCGCGTCTACCAAAAGATGCATGTGCATGCTTAAAACGCGTTTTCGCACAAATGCGTGCGCGGGTGCTAAAAAGAGCAGCATCGGCATGCTTAGCACGTCGTTTGGTAGAAATCTACGTGCGCGTTCTGCAAAAAGCACCATTTGCATGCACATCTTGTGGTTTTTCAGAAAACTTCATCCGCGTCTACCAAAAGATGCATGTGCATGCTTAAAACGCGTTTTCGCACAAATGCGTGCGCGGGTGCTAAAAAGAGCAGCATCGGCATGCTTAGCACGTCGTTTGGTAGAAATCCACGTGCGCGTTCTGCCAAAAGCACCATTTGCATGCACATCTTGTGGTTTTGCAGAAAACTTCATCCGCGTCTACCAAAAGATGCATGTGCATGCTTAAAACGCGTTTTCGCACAAATGCGTGCGCGGGTGCTAAAAAGAGCAGCATCGGCATGCTTAGCACGTCGTTTGGTAGAAATCCACGTGCGCGTTCTGCCAAAAGCACCATTTGCATGCACATCTTGTGGTTTTGCAGAAAACTTCATCCGCGTCTACCAAAAGATGCATGTGCATGCTTAAAACGCGTTTTCGCACAAATCCGTGCGCGGGTGCTAAAAAGAGCAGCATCGGCATGCTTAGCACGTCGTTTGGTAGAAATCCACGTGCGCGTTCTGCCAAAAGCACCATTTGCATGCACATCTTGTGCTTTTGCAGAAAACTTCATCCGCGTCTACCAAAAGATGCATGTGCATGCTTAAAACGCGTTTTCGCGCAAATCCGTGCGCGGGTGCTAAAAAGAGCAGCATCGGCATGCTTAGCACGTCGTTTGGTAGAAATCCACGTGCGCGTTCTGCAAAAAGCACCATTTGCATGCACATCTTGTGGTTTTGCAGAAAACTTCATCCGCGTCTACCAAAAGATGCATGTGCATGCTTAAAACGCGTTTTCGCACAAAAGCGTGCGCGGGTGCTAAAAAGAGCAGCATCGGCATGCTTAGCACGTCGTTTGGTAGAAATCCACGTGCGCGTTCTGCCAAAAGCACCATTTGCATGCACATCTTGTGGTTTTGCAGAAAACTTCATCCGCGTCTACCAAAAGATGCATGTGCATGCTTAAAACGCGTTTTCGCACAAATGCGTGCGCGGGTGCTAAAAAGAGCAGCATCGGCATGCTTAGCACATCGTTTGGTAGAAATCCACGTGCGCGTTCTGCAAAAAGCACCATTTGCATGCACATCTTGTGGTTTTGCAGAAAACTTCATCCGCGTCTACCAAAAGATGCATGTGCATGCTTAAAACGCGTTTTCGCACAAATGCGTGCGCGGGTGCTAAAAAGAGCAGCATCGGCATGCTTAGCACGTCGTTTGGTAGAAATCCACGTGCGCGTTCTGCCAAAAGCACCATTTGCATGCACATCTTGTGGTTTTGCAGAAAACTTCATCCGCGTCTACCAAAAGATGCATGTGCATGCTTAAAACGCGTTTTCGCACAAATCCGTGCGCGGGTGCTAAAAAGAGCAGCATCGGCATGCTTAGCACGTCGTTTGGTAGAAATCCACGTGCGCGTTCTGCCAAAAGCACCATTTGCATGCACATCTTGTGGTTTTGCAGAAAACTTCATCCGCGTCTACCAAAAGATGCATGTGCATGCTTAAAACGCGTTTTCGCGCAAATCCGTGCGCGGGTGCTAAAAAGAGCAGCATCGGCATGCTTAGCACGTCGTTTGGTAGAAATCCACGTGCGCGTTCTGCAAAAAGCACCATTTGCATGCACATCTTGTGGTTTTGCAGAAAACTTCATCCGCGTCTACCAAAAGATGCATGTGCATGCTTAAAACGCGTTTTCGCACAAATGCGTGCGCGGGTGCTAAAAAGAGCAGCATCGGCATGCTTAGCACGTCGTTTGGTAGAAATCCACGTGCGCGTTCTGCAAAAAGCACCATTTGCATGCACATCTTGTGGTTTTGCAGAAAACTTCATCCGCGTCTACCAAAAGATCCATGTGCATGCTTAAAACGCGTTTTCGCACAAATGCGTGCGCGGGTGCTAAAAAGAGCAGCATCGGCATGCTTAGCACGTCGTTTGGTAGAAATCCACGTGCGCGTTCTGCAAAAAGCACCATTTGCATGCACATCTTGTGGTTTTGCAGAAAACTTCATCCGCGTCTACCAAAAGATGCATGTGCATGCTTAAAACGCGTTTTCGCACAAATGCGTGCGCGGGTGCTAAAAGAGCACCATCGGCATGCTTAGCACGTTGTTTGGTAGAAATCCACGTGCGCGTTCTGCAAAAAGCACCATTTGCATGCACATCTTGTGGGTTTTGCAGAAAACTTCATCCGCGTCTACCAAAAGATGCATGTGCATGCTTAAAACGCGTTTTCGCACAAATGCGTGCGCGGATGCTAAAAAGAGCAGCATCGGCATGCTTAGCACGTCGTTTGGTAGAAATCCACGTGCGCGTTCTGCAAAAAGCACCATTTGCATGCACATCTTGTGGTTTTGCAGAAAACTTCATCCGCGTCTACCAAAAGATGCATGTGCACGCTTAAAACGCGTTTTCGCACAAATGCGTGCGCGGGGTGCTAAAAATAGCAGCATCGGCATGCTTAGCACGTCGTCTGGTAGAAATCCACGTGCGCGTTCTGCAAAAAGCACCATTTGCATGCACATCTTGTGGTTTTGCAGAAAACTTCATCCGCGTCTACCAAAAGATGCATGTGCATGCTTAAAACGCGTTTCGCACAAATGCGTGCGCGGGTGCTAAAAAGAGCAGCATCGCATGATTAGCACGTCGTTTGGTAGAAATCTACGTGCGCGTTCTACCAAAAGCCACCATTTGCATGCACATCTTGTGGTTTTGCAGAAAACTTCATCCGCGTCTACCAAAAGATGCATGTGCATGCTTAAAACGCGTTTTCGCACAAATCCGTGCGCGGGTGCTAAAAAGAGCAGCATCGGGCATGCTTAGCACGTCGTTTGGTAGAAATCTACGTGCGCGTTCTGCAAAAAAGCACCATTTGCATGCACATCTTGTGGTTTTGCAGAAACCTTCATCCGCGTCTACCAAAAGATGCATGTGCATGCTTAAAACGCGTTTTCGCACAAATGCGTGCGCGGGTGCTAAAAAGAGCAGCATCGGCATGCTTAGCACGTCGTTTGGTAGAAAATCCACGTGCGCGTTCTGCCAAAAGCACCATTTGCATGCACATCTTGTGGTTTTGCAGAAAACTTCATCCGCGTCTACCAAAAGATGCATGTGCATGCTTAAAACGCGTTTTCCGCACAAATCCGTGCGCGGGTGCTAAAAAGAGCAGCATCGGCATGCTTAGCACGTCGTTTGGTAGAAATCCACGTGCGCGTTCTGCAAAAAGCACCATTTGCATGCACATCTTGTGGTTTTGCAGAAAACTTCATCCGCGTCTACCAAAAGATGCATGTGCATGCTTAAAACGCGTTTTCGCACAAATGCGTGCGCGGATGCTAAAAAGAGCAGCATCGGCATGCTTAGCACGTCGTTTGGTAGAAATCCACGTGCGCGTTCTGCCAAAAGCACCATTTGCATGCACATCTTGTGGTTTTGCAGAAAACTTCATCCGAGTCTACCAAAAGATGCATGTGCATGCTTAAAACGCGTTTTCGCACAAATGCGTGCGCGGGTGCTAAAAAGAGCAGCATCGGCATGCTTAGCACGTCGTCTGGTAGAAATCCACG